>NC_056730.1:597604150-597694150 GCF_019279795.1 Protopterus annectens | reverse complement strand
ATGTCCCAAACATAGGGAGATACTGTAAATATTTCTCTTATGAATGTGGAAGGTTGTGAGTGTAACAGGATTTGTTGTAGCAGACATTTTCTGACATATATGATGTCTGAAACTGAAATGTATTGTCTCATTACTTACTGACAGAAATCCTCAGATCATCACAGTAATTTGCTTGAGAAATACAAGCTGTATGATGCATAGACTGAAATTATGAGCCAAATTATAGACATTCTTGCCCAATCCGGCCAGTTGAGAGGTGTGGCTACAGCAAATTCACTAATGAAGCTGTGCAAACAGTCCAGCACCTCAGTGATATACTTGCCAGGGATCATCTGCTTGTGTGTTATTCTTCTTAACTGAAAAATCATATCCTGGTGTGACTCATACCTGTCAACTTTACAGTTTTTGAAGAATGTCCAGATGTTTGTCTCATACTTTTGGTCCATTTTTTCATAACATTGAGATTTTCTGGCAAGTTAGTGGCAAATAATTAAAGACTGAAGTTAGAAAATAATGACATAACATTTAAGTTTCAGACTTCATAACCTTCAGAAAATGCATGCTAATGAAAAACCTGTTATTCCATCAACCTTATAAGTTTGTGGGAGCAGTGATTTCAACATCACCCGAATTTTTGGGCCTTTGTCCCACTTTATTTATGACCTTGTCCAGATTTCTTGCTCTAAGAGGTTAAGAGGTATGGGTATGGGAACAGAGTGCATTTACTGAGCAGAGGTGTTCATTATACGTGTGGTATATTCCACATAGCACTGTGATTTCCAAGTATGTCAGTGTCAGAGCAGTATGGAGTATTGTGGTGAACCAGTGACAGACATTTGTTTATAGGTTGATAGGTTGATATGAGGTTACTAGGCTATTGTCCCTGAAGCCCTTATAACCCTCACAGATGAGATTGTAGCCCATGTTAAGACATGTCAGCACCTAGAGCCCCTGTCCAGCAAGGACACAGGTAGAATCACAAGACTGTATTTTCTGTTTCATATGCAGTTATACAGGGAGCACTTCATAAGGGATATTGAGGCACTCGGCTTGATGTGGACATTGTGTGCATTCCACAGATGGGGGAGTATCTGTCACACCAACAAGCCCTATTGATATCACAGACCAGGTTGATGCTGCACCTACAGGCTGATCGAGTGGGCCTTGACTTCCAAATGTGCAACAGTCCCTTCAAGGCAGGGTCTGGATTGCTTTGTATGCCAGACTAAGGTCACTGAGGAGTCTGTATGGAACTGAGTAGACCAGAGAAACAGTGGTGTTAGCCTGTCTGTGTAGGGTAGGTGTTCGGGGCCCTGGATTCTCCGGGTGAGGAACCACTGTGGTCTGTCCAGCTGCTGCATGTGCTTTGTGAGGTACATGACAAGGAGGGGGGTTATACAAAATAATTGGACTTATAAGGTTAGAATACATGGATGTTATGACCTCTTTGTCCCCTGGATGAGATACCCTTACTTTTGTGTTGTTAGCCCATCTAGCACGCTTTCTGTACAGTGGAACCAACATGGTGCTCAGACTTCAGGTTGCTATCAACCTGGGTGGCCAAATGCCTCACTACTGATTGCGTATGTAGGACATTGTTGTTAATGTGATAATATATCAAGACATCAGTCTCCCCAAAGGGGATGATGATGCATCTGCAGGCATTTATCTTGAGGCCATGTTTCTGGTGGCAGTCATTTATTTTTGTGAGACCCTGTTGTAGGATGTCCACATCACTTTGAGTATTGATGACTGTTCCCAGCTTGCAGTCATCTGCCAACTTGGTCAGCCATAGGCCAGTGTTTTTGGCCTTCACCTCAGGGAAGTATATCCCATATACCAGAGGCCCCCAGACTGATCCCTGGGGTATGCCACTCATTACAGGAGTAATGCTTGACTTGACTACCTCTATTATGATTATGTGGGTCCTATCAATGAACCAGTTTTCTACCCATTTGGTAACATATGGATGGCTGCCTAGTTAACAGAGTTCATGTACTATGGCCAAGTGGAGAATAGTGTGTAGGGCTTTGGCTGGGTCAAGGTGGCCAGAGTGCACCATCTTTCCATCATCCATGCCTTTGTTGGCTGTCTCAGGGAAGTCATCCAGAGTTCACTCACATACTTCCCCTGAGAAAGGCAGACTGTGTGAGGTCAGGTTTTTGGAGTTTGCCAGTTTGCCAATGTCCCTGTTAATGAGGTCCATGATAATCCATGATGATCCATAATGATAATTCTTCAGATGCTTTGTGTCGCTATGTTATTATGAGGCTACATGTTGGCCCTAGCTGTCAACCTGTCACAGACTGACGTGTACAGGCCCATATATGACAGTCCGACGCATGCCCACAGATGGGCACAGGGTGTTAATAATGTTCTGCTAAACATAGACAGCTGGGAGACCGGTTTGGTATTTGCTTGCTTTTTTATGGGTATGATGTCTGCTTCTCCACTGTCTGCCATTGATGTTTTGACATGAACCTTTCAAGTTTTGCAAATAGTTTGGCGGGCCAATGCAATGTTAGGACAAGCATAACAGATATATATGACATATATCTGTGACAGCCTGTCATTCCAGGGATATGGATGGTGTCCAGTGAGTTGTTGTCAGGGCTGACACAGTAAGTTGGCAGCCATTTATAACCTGGCAGTACACTAACTTTCAGATACCTGCTGTCCTACTAGGCACTGTACCTCTCAACCTCTTAGAGCTAGAAATCTGGAGAAAGCCATAAATAATTGGGTAACAAAGGGCCAAAAATAGGGACAGGTGCAAAATGTTGCCCTTACAAACTTAGGTTTTGCATTAGTATGTATTTTTCTAAAGGGTATGAAGTCTGAAACTAAAATCTGTTCATTATTTTCTGACTTTAGTCTTTAATGATTTCCCAATAATTTGCCAGAAAAACACAATTTCATGACAAACAGCAAACTTATGATGCCAAACTGGACATTCTGCAAAAATCTGTACAGTTGAGAGGTATGCTAGGCACTTAGTAGGCTACTCTGAGCTGTGTACTGTCCATATCAGTGGCCCCCTGTCCCTGACTTATCCATCTTTTCCTGCAGTAATGGATATTGACTTCTGGACAGCGTGTATAGGTCCTACTGTAGGTGTAGCTGACATGCAAAATAGTTGGCACAGAAAGTCTTAGAACATGGACACTGTCAACCACAGTACTGTACCTAGGCCATTAAGCAACAACAGCCAAGAGTAAGTGCTGCTCACTACCTGACAGTATTAACCATGCATATACATAGCTCATTGACCCCTGCATATTGTGGATGAGCAACAAGTTATTAAGTTGATTGGGACAGCCCTGGGAATACATGCTCTGCTGCTATTACCCTACAAACATACATATTACTTCATTTCTATAGGGAGACGGGTGTGTTGAGGGGCATACCTGTCAACTGTACACATTTGCATAGACTGTGCAGATGTTAGCTTTATCTTTTGACTCTATTTAGCATAGTGCTGTGCCTGTCTTGGAGAATACTGGCATATCACTAAAGACCGAAGGTTAGGATGTAATAGACATTTGAGTTTCAGACTTCCTACCCTTCAGAGACTGCATGTAACTGCAAGACCTGGTGTGATATCACTGTCTAAGTCTGTAAGAGGACTATTTCATCATTGCCCCTATTTGGGAGCGTTTGCCAGACATTTCTTTATGGATTTCTACAGGTGACTTGCTGGGAGAGGCTGAGAGGTGAGTATGGGACCCCAACATTGACATCCATGCATGTGACCTATGACCCCCCAGTTTATTTGTCCCCCACATACAATGCAGTGCATTTTGTCAGCTAGGGGCCTACTGCATACTCTGCGGAAGCCATGGGCAGACATTTCCTGTTGTCCCATATAGCTGTCAGTTGCTTGCTGCTATCCCGGTAGGACACCCCATTCCCTTGCATGCATGCAGCAATACCTGAGATATGCTATCAAAACATACTACTACATTCATCTATTGTTAAGAAGTATGACTTACCCTGTGTCTGCGGCAGTTGTGAGGACAGTGATTGAGGGTTGACTCTGTCAGATGCACATAGTACACGACCTGTAAATGGTAAGGTACAGGTTGTGTGAAGTGTGTGGCTTCCATTTTACTGTGTGTGTGAGTCAGAGAGAGGTGTCAGTCCCTGGGTCCCTAGGGTGTCAGTGTATGTGCTATGCATTGCCTCTTTCCCAAGGCCAGGGCATACTGGGCATGCCTACATCTGCCTACAGGGGCAGGCTCATGGGGTTCCTTCTCTGAGTCCCCCTGCGCCTGTGGAGGCTTTGGCAATGGTGGGGAGCTGTGTGCCCCTTCCCAGTGATGTTTCTGCCGCAGCTGTTTCTGCAGGATCATATTTTGTAGCATGGCACATACTATGAACATGTGCACACATGGTTGAAGAGTACTGCAAGGCTCCACTAGATATGTCAAGGCAGTGGAACCATGACTTGAGCACCCCAAACACACACTCTATAATGTTCCTAGTTTGCGCATGTGCCTCATTATGGTGCTCTTCAGTGGGTGTGGTTGCATTTGTGATGGGTGTCATCATTCATGGTTCCAGTGCATAGCCAGCCTCACCCACAAGATAGCCATATGGGATGTCCTCCCTGGCAAATGCCTGGTGCAGCTGTGAGGCATGCCAGATTTGGGAGTCGTGATAGCTGCCAGGGCTGCCAGCACACACATTCATGATAATGCCCTGAGAATTGCACATGACCTGGCAGTTGATGGAGTGATAGCCCTTGTGGTTGAAATACACGCTACCATCTTCACCGGCTGGCACTTTGATGTGGACATGAGTGCAGTCTATGGCTCCCAGTAACTCTGGGGAGTCTGTTATATGGTGGAAGAGATGCATATTGCTGGTACTCTCCTCACGGGTGCTGGGGAAATAAATATGCTCACCGGCATTTGGTTGCATGACATCCAGGAACTGGTGGAGTACTCAGGATGCAGATACCTGTGAGACCCCCATGATGTCCACAGTAGGTCTTTGGAAAGTACCTGTAGCTAGTATTCTTAATACTACACATGCCTTGATTTAAACTGGGATGGGTTCCCTTCTGTTGGCTCTGGGTCTGAGATGAGGTCGACAAAGCTCGGTGAGTTACTGAAGTATGTCCCTGTCCACCCTGTAGCGCTCTAGTATCTCCAGAGCATGTAGCCCCTGGAGGGTTACCCTGGGTCTGAACACTCTTCTCCTCCTCAGTCTGGGCTGGTTGTCAGCATTATCCTCATTACCACCCTCAGTCTGTAGCACATACAGATGTAGCAAAGCAGCACAGCCCCTATCATTTTGTCAGTTAAAATTCCCAAGTGTGTACACCAATGGTGCAGAGTTTGTCGGAAAAAAACAAACTGCAAGGTGTTTGCATACTTTATACTCATGTGCTGCAGATGCTGCCTGTGTGATTGGCTGATGATGATACATTCCACCTGCCAGCTATATTATTGAGAGGTCTGAATGGGCCACTGTAAGTGGCAGAATCTGTATTAGTGATTTGTAGTTCATTTCCTTTATTCTGCTATTTCCTTCTTTTCCTCTCTATTTCAACTGTATTTAAGCCCCAGCAGCATACCGTGCAAACTGTTTTAGCTAGTGTAAACATTGCTGAGCAGAAAAGGCCCTCGCCTGGACATGAACATGGTTATCAATTCTTGACCCAGCTAAGCGCAGCTAAGCAGCCTCAGGCACACCCCCTTGCTTAGGTGTGCTTAGCTGAGCACAAATAGGAGCCATGGAGCTCCAATGTGCTTACACTAAGCATGGCATACCCCCTTTTCATGTCATCAGCTTCTTCTCTTTACACTACCACTTTATAGCTCCTACATGGTTAGGTACCCCTGGACACAGTCTCCCATTTTGCTATTCAGTAAATTTAGCTCATTTACATACCTCTACTGGCTTATACCCTAGTGTCACCACTACACCGAAGCCTATGTTCTTAGTAACCACTGTTACCTGTTATTGTTATGAGTCTGTATGCTGCCCACTATAATGGCAAAATTCATGTTTTACATTTTATTGACTTTTTAATGATTTTTAAAAATTTTCTGCATGATCGCATTTGCGCACTGCTTCAATGGCTGAAATTGGCCAAAAAATGTTTTTGATTTTTGCAAATTTAAAATATTACATGCTTTACTTTGCACTGTCATGCCCCCATTTTGATTTTTGCAGAAATATACACGGTTACTAACCGAATACATTTCTGCTGAAGACACTGCTCCAACACTGATGCCTGTCTGCTTGTTGGATTGCAAATTCAACTCATTTGCATGGTTTTCACTAGCAAATGAGGTGATTTGCATTAGTCCATTGCATCTGTGTTGGAATAGTGCTGGAGGCTCATGCATGTCCCCACCTTGTTTACTGGATCGCACAGGCTCCGAACTCTGTGTTTGAGGTGTGCCACTATGCTTACATGGAGATTACCTCTGTGTAAGCTTTAATAAATCCTGGTCTATATAACAGTTCCCTGAGAAAATAATTTAGTTCAAGATGTTATAGAATTACAAAAATGGTTAAGGATGTGACATAATGTTGCAGTATAACAAAAATGGGTAAGAATGTGAAGTGGTAACAGACATCACCTCAAAGTCTTATCAGTTCTTAAGTCTCCACCTCTGCATTTTCATCCATTAGTGAGCGAGAGTTTCATTGCAGTCAATGATAAAATCACCCGCCAAATCAGTGAAGGCATTGTGGGAAAGACAGGCAAAAAGCATTTGGAGATGTGAAATACATTCTCCATTCTGTAATATTGCTTCTGAATACATGATTTTATTGGATGAATTGACCAGCTTTTTTGCAGAAATAGAATTCAGACTTTGTCCAAAGAAGCAGATATCCTTCACTGTTACATTTATCAATACGCTTATACAAATGACTAAAGTTATGAAGGTAAATTCAGGTTTCTTGCTGCATGCTCACAGAATGATTGGTCATTATTAACAAAGCTGGACTTTGTCGTACACCTCATTGCATTCATTCATTTATTCTCCAGTTACTCACTTTATCAAGTTCAGGATCATGGAAAAGCCAAATAGTATACTGGCACACAGTTAGTGCTAGGCAGAAAAAGCAATGTTTAGAAAGGATACCACACATTTGTGCATACATGCACATACACAAATGCATATGCAAACAAATACACACACTAAAGTACAAACATGTGAATACACACACACACACACACACACACACACACATACACACACACACACACACACACACACACACACACACACACACACTTATGCACACTAAATGTACACACTACAGATGCATGCATCTGTGGGCAGTTTAGAGGATTACCAGTTTATCAACAGGTATGTTTTTTTTAATTTGGAAGGAAACTGCAGTATACAGTGAAAACTGATCATAGACACAGACAGGATATGTTGACTCCGTGAGAACCAAAATGGAGAACCAAACATCAAGAGAAAGTAACTCTAACTGTTGCCCCACTGTGCTGTATCACCTTGGTAGACAAGCATTTCCCATTTGCAATATACGATGCATTAGTGAACTGTAAATGTTAAATAACTAATTATATAAATCGCAGAGAACTGGATAAGAAAATGTGTTAATGTAGCAATTGTATCCTGACAGAACTGCACATACAGACCTAAAATACAGAAATTATGTTACTGAGCACTTATTCCTTGAAGAATGTATTTATTTTTAAAATGGATTGGCTGTATTTTAACTATTTTTTACTTGATTGATAACATAGCTCTCTTTCAAATGCACTGTGGAATATTAATTAGCATCCCCAAACGAAATTCTATGACTCCCATGTGGAGAATATAATACACAACCAGACAAATACCTTAAAAATAATGTTTGGATATAATTAATTCTTACCTAATGATGATAAACCTGAACCACTATTTTCAGAAACATTGCAATGCAATGAAAGTCAAAATAGTGCAAATTAATATTTTTAAACATCTAGGCTGATGAAATTGTTTTTTTATTGCATCTCAGAATTTATAAAACAAGAAGTGTCACTAGACATATCTTAGCCAGTTTTACCATTCAGTCTATAAAGGTGAAGATTGTCTGTAAATTTCAAAGGAATGGATCTGTACACAAACCCAGGGATTCAGAAACATTGTGTCCACAATCGTGACTAAGTCTACTCTGTTAATTTTTCATGCACAATGAGCTCCAATGCTCATTAACAATGACTGCTTCTAGGCAACTGTGGATGATGAGCAGCTCAAGAAAAATCCTCATCAAGGATGCAGCAGAAACCTATGTGAAACTCATGTAGGACTGTGGTGTAGCAGCAGTGGTGCTCATCTGTTGAGCACAAACCTCATGGGTACTCGTCCTGATCCTAAACCAACAATTGCAGCAAGAGAATGAATGCTTGTTGCTGCCATTCATGGACATGAGGCCTGTGTGCTGATCTGTTTTTTAACCTAAAAATACATATACACAGAAAGGATAACGTGTGGAAGGTAGTAAGGGAAGTATGATTAAGGTAGGAGGGTAAAGGAGAAAGGAGAGCTGCGCAAACAGGCATTTAGCATACACAAGATTGCAATGGGAGCTAAAGATGCAATCAGGGACAAAGACAAATCAAGACAAAGAATAATGGGGCATGAAATATAAATATTGCTCCTAAATAGTATGGAGAAAATAGATATATGTGCAGTAACATAAACCTGGTTTAAGGCTCCAGAGAGCACCCCAGCACTACCAGGCTACAACTCATACTATACATTCTGGCCACGGAGTCCAAACCCAAATACAAAAGGAGGGGGTGTATCCATATTCATCAAGGATACCTGCACCTCCAGGTTAGTGGCACAGCACGATGCTTCAGAGATCATCCACATGCAACTAACAATGGGCAAAACTACAATTCAAATTGTAGCTTGCTACAGATCACCCACCAGGTCCCCATTCCGCATTTCTGGAAACACTGGGAAACATAAAGATCCTACCAAACACTCTAATATTGGGTGATTTAAATTACCCAAACATTAACTGGGAGAAGTACTCAATTACTAACTCCCTTGCCCAACATTTCCTAGAATTTATAAACTTAAACGCCCTGGTTCAACTGGTCAACAGTCCCACCAGAAGTGACAACATATTGGACCTGGTCATCACCAACATGGGCAACCGGTGTTCCACACCAGAGGTCAACCCCTCGCTGGTTGGATCTGACCATAAACAAATCACTTTGGTTATCCATATTCCACCCCCACCCCCAGACAAGAAAACCATCGTGAAAAACGTTTCAGAAGCAAACTTCACATTTCTTAAGACAGAGGTGGAAAGTTTCAAAGCCCCCATGCTGAAGGATAACACTGTCCAAGCTGCAAAATCCTTTACTAATACATTCTATGGGCACCTATAAGAATGCATGGGTCGTGCCATCCCAAGCAAAACCAAGACTCACTCCTCCATGAAAAGGAAACCAGTCTGGTGGACTCCTGCCATAAACAAGCTATACAATGGAAGGAGGAAACTAGTACAGAAAAGACTAAAATCCCAAGAAGGGAAGACATCCCTGATCAGTATCAGCAAGAAACTACGATCCCTCATAAAATCATCCAAGGCGAGCTTTGAAAGAAAAATTGGCAAGGACTCCAAATATAACTACAAGGCATTTTTTAGCTATGTCAAGAATCTAAGCGGCAATGCTCAGATCTGCTCGGAGTTAGTGCAGAATAGCACAAAATACACTGAACTGACTGATATAGCCAACATCCTGGCAGACAGGTTCAGCGCAAACTTCACCCCGCTCTCACCCTCAAAAGGGCCCATAACCATACCAGAAGAATGTATAGTCCCTAAAATCACAGACACTCATTAAAATAGCCCTCTCCAAAGCCAAAAACACAGCATCAGTGGGACTGAACGGTCTCCCAGGCTATGTCCTGCATGAGCTCAAAGATGAACTAACCCCTCACCTAAACAAACTGTTCAAACTTAGCCTCTCCCCAGGCTACAAACCCATAGAGTGGTGCACAGCAATGGTTTTTCTGCTCCACAAAGGTGGAGCCACAACAGACCCCAGGAACTATAGCCCTATAAGCCTGACTAGCTTGGTCTGCAAGGCTATGGAGCACATCATCATCATGGAACTCATTAACAGAGACATTGGGAACCTCCAAATACTGGACCCTACTCAGTTTGGCTTTGTTAAGGGCAGATCATGCCTCCTAAACCTGGTTTTCTTCTTTGAGACAGTTACCAAGGTTATAGATGAGGGAAAGGTGGCACACACAGCCTACCTAGACCTCGCTAAGGCCTTCGACATCATTCCCCATTCTGGTATTATAGACAAGCTCACTAGCCTGAACATGAACCCCTACATCACAAGATGGGTTGCCAACTAGCTCATGGACAGAACCCACATGGTGAGAGTTGCAGGAGTTAGGTCCGACTCTAAACCGGTTACAAGTGATGTTCCCCAGGGCTCAGTCCTAGGACCCCTCCTGTTCGGCATATACTTCTCAGAGGTACAGGCAAGCACAGAAGGATTATGGCTGACCAAGTTCACAGACGACTGCAAACTAGGGGCTATAACTAACTCTCCAGCTGACACAAACATCCTCCAAAAGGGTCTCACTGAGACAGATACCTGGTGTCAAAGATAGTAATCTCACCTTTGATAATCACATTGCCAAACTGGTTAGAAAATCCTTCTATGTGGTCCACCTAATCACAAAAGGGTTTGCATCCAGATCAAAAGAGGTCATTGTGCCCCTCTACTCATCACTCATCAGACACATCATAGAGTACAACGCCCCATTTGGGATGTACCTTACAAGACACCTGCAACAGCTGGAAAGACCACAGAAGTACCTCACCAAGTGGATCAATGGCCTTAAACAGATGCCCTATGCAGCTCAACTGAAGAAACTCCAGTTGTACTTGGTTGCATATCGCCTACTCAGAGGTGATCTCTGCCTGACATACAAGGCCATGTCCAACCCAGAATTGATGGACATGCTCCACCTAAAGAAAACCTTATCCCCTCGAGCCACATGCTCTAGGGATCTAAACCTCACCACAACAGTAAATAGGATGTGCTGGAGGGATAGATTCCTGTCCCAGAGACTTCCCATGCTTTGGAACAAGATCCCAATCTACATTAGGCAGAGCTCCTCGCTAACACTCTTCAAAAGAAATCTTGACGAGTGGATGGGAAACAGAAAGTTTACCTCTGGGATCACTTCAGTGGCTCTGCTGGACAGAGGCACAGGGAACTAATCTAAGGGGGTGGCGAAAACCAACACATTCTGGCAAGGCTTATAAATGCCTTCAGGCAGATAGCCTAGTACCCACCTATGAACCTATGAACCTAAATAGCTGAAAATTTAAAAACGTAAAAAGCACATGATTAAGGGGGGTACAAAAAAGTAGCAAGATCTATTGATCCAAAGCACTTATGACATCAGAAGAGTCTGACTGCTATACTGTACTTGTACTATAATGCAAAGGTCACAAATCAAGCACCCTACTCTAACAATGGTTTGCCTCTATACAACTCTAATGGAACTTGAACCCATAACTCTCTCTATTTGTATTATACAAAGAATGTTATTTGCAGATTGAGCTATAGAAGTGACAATACTGAAGGTGTCAATGAAGCACACAGTAGATGATTGTTATACACTTGCAGGATGAAAGAAATAAGGACATGCACACAAAAAAATAGCCCTCAGGGGACTTGACCCCTCAGTCTTCCCAATTTTATTGCACAAAGTATTTAATTGACAGGCTGAGTTATAGAAATAGTCACACTAAACTTGTCAGTAAAGTGTATAGCAGTGATTGTTACACAAATGAAACAAGAAAAGACCCAAGAAGCATTCATCCCTGAGGAAACTTGAACACTCAACCCTATTGATTACAAGCTGAGTTTTATAAACAGCAATACTAAAGCTGTTAGTGAAGCACATAGCAACTGATTATTACACACTTGCAGAATGAAAGAAAAAAGACAAAAAAAAAAACAATCATCCCTGAGGGACTTGAACCATCAACCCTCCCCATTACACTCTACAAATCATTTCATCTATACCTTTAAAAGCATTCACACTAAAGCTGTCAGTGAAGCACATAGTAAATGATTGTCGTACAGTGGCAAAATGAAAGAAACCAAAAGCACTCAACCCTTAAATCTCCTGAATTATAATATACAAAACATGTCATTTAGAGGCTGAGCTATAGAAGCAGGCACACTAATGGTGTCAGCTTTATCCTTTGTTCTGTATGCAAACTGTTGAACTGTTGTGCAACAGCACTCAGCTCATTCGTGTGCCTGATGGCAGCTGAGGTCAATATACACAACAGATGATACTGGTTCTACTTAATTGTTGCAATACAATTACCATAGCTAGTACTCTTTGGTTGAACATGAGCATCAACAGTGCTCTTTGAGGCCTGATGCACACAGTATAATTACAGATCACAAGTGATATGGAAGCCCTACATGGGCATGAGATAGGTCTGTTTATTTTTCCGATTAAAGGTTTGAAATGGGAGTATAGGAAATAATTGATAAAGGAGAAACAAGCAGAGGCTAGAACAGAAGGTGAGCATGAAATGAATGAGCAGGATGAAGGTGTGATAATTTTTTTTATTTTTATTTTTAATTTTTTGTGGTACAGGTGCCCATTTTTGTATGCATAAAGAGAATGAAGATTCGAGAAGTAAGGAAGGGACATAAGAGGGTTAAGTGAGGTAGCAGTGGAAAAAGATATGACCAACAGGGTATATGGTAACAAAATGAGGGAGGGTAATACAATAGTGAATGAGGCAGTAGACAAACAGACTGAAGACAGTGCTGAGAGGACGATGGATCACATTTATTGGCCAAGCATGCATGCATACAAGGAATTTGACTCCGGTTTCAGTGACTCTCCAAGTATGAATTACATAAATGACATACATACAACTGTTAAGAACAAGACAAATGACATACATGCAACTGTTAAGAACAAAACAAAAAAGTAAATATACATATACATATACATGCAAGGTGCAAAGTGCAACTCAGTGCAAGAAATACTGAAATAAACTCTGAAAGAAATAAGTACTAACAATGTGCAAACAATACTGTAGAATTCTCAGAGGCTTGGGAAAAAGAACACCCCAGCCTAATAAGCTGAGTTAGATCTTTTATAAACTTGATGGCCTGTGGATAAAAACTGTTCTTATATCTGCTTGTTTTGGTGCATATTAATCTATAACGCCTGGCTGATGGTTTGTTTGTTTGTGTCTTTCGGCTTTTCCCGGTTAGGGGTCGCCACAGCAGAACTCCGGTCCGCTAATGATTGGCAGTAAAATTTTACATGCTGGCTGATGGTAATATTTCAAAAAGATGTCTGCCTGGATGTGAAGGGTCTGTGATGATTTTTATCTGCCCTTTTCATGACTCTGGAATACTACAGGTCCTGTAAGGAGGGCAAACTAGCACCAATGATATTTTTGGAAGACCTGACTATTCGATGTAACTTATTTTTTCATGATTAGACAGAGATCCAAACCACACTGTTAAAGATGAGCTGAGAACAGACTCAATGACTGCTGTATAGAACTGAATCAACAGTTTCTGTGGGAGGTTGAACTTCCTCAGCTTGGGGGGCATGGGCACAAAAAATAGAAGGGCACATGGACAGGGATAGGATAGGTTCTCTGCAGCTGCAGTCTCTGCTACCTGAGACCCAGTGGAAGAATACCCACCATCCTTGGTACTGTCAATACTGGACCCTGTCTCAGATGGTGGAGACAGAGCTGGACAGGTACACAATGCAACTTGGGTTTGGGGAGAAGAGCACACAGGTATCCTCACAGTGTTGAAACACAGCTTTAACATCCTGACCTTCTTGCCACATATATATATATATATATGGGTCTACTTTAGAACACCGACACGCCAGTTTGCCGACACACAAACCACCGACACCAAATAACCGACAACACACAATACCGACAACGCAAAACACCGAACACCATTACACCGACACACTAAACGTAAACAACACATTACACTACATTACATATCCACTAGCCCTAACCCAAACCCTAACCCTAAGATCCGACACTACCGCACACTTACCCTACCTGCACCCTAACCCTAACTCACTTAACCCACCCCTAACCCAAAGGTCTGACACTACCGCACACTTACCCTACCTGCACCCTAACCCTAACTCACTTAACCCACCCCTAACCCTAAGGTCCGACACTACCGCACACGTACCTTACCTGCACCCTAACCCTAACTCATTTAACCCACCCCTAACCCCAAGGTCCGACAGTACCAGACACATACCCTACCTGCACCCTATTCCTAACTTACTTAACCCACCCTAAAACATAAACCCGTCACTAACACACACTTACATTACCCAAACCCTAACTCCGACACTACCGCACACTCACCTTTCACACACCCTAACCCTAAATCCCTCACTATTGCACACTTACCTGTCCGCTCCCTAATCCAAAATCCCTCACTATCGCATACTTACCAAGTCGCGCTTATTCCCCTTGTCGGTCTTCCAGCTGTCGGGATTTCAGCATGTCGGTCAACTGCGTTGTCGGTCCTTTCGTGTTCCTCTTCCGCGTGTCGGCGAACTGACGTTTCGGTAATTTGAAGAGGACTCGTGTATATATATATATATATATATATATATATATATGCAAATGCATGCAAACACAAACACACTAAATGCATTTTGCAGTCACACTGCTACCTTTGAGCTATAGTAGTAATGACATAAATGTCACCGACGCATGAAAGTTATACATTTTGAGAATGATTCCTGACTACCGGTAATATTTAAAGCAAAACAGTCCGAAGAAAGTATATGCAAACCATCACTCCATTAGGTGCCCCAGTCTTCTCATGTGTGGTTACCTATTCTCTTCAATTTCTTCAGGCACTATAGACATAATAAAAACTCTGTGTAAAATGTGTGCATAGCAAGCAGTGCTGGTTTAAATGTGTAGTTAACATAACGTCAAATTATAGTGTGCAGATGGGGGCTGCATGCACAGATAGGGGCTGGCCTTTAACTTCATCCTTCTATTGGTCAATTGCAATGCCTCAGGTCACTGTAATTGTGGGATGCCAGTTACACAGGTGACAACCTAGGGTAAACTATACCAGACTTCAAGTTTATACTAAGTCATATTATAGCCCTCCTTCATGAGCCACTGGCTGTAACACTTATGGAGAAGGCAGAGAAATATTTTTGACTCTTCCTCATATCATCTCTGTGCTGTAAAAGGAGCACTACCCAGACCTTCATTAGCCATGGTATATCATAAAAAATGGCAAAAAATGTATGCCCACATCAGACCTTGTGTATCCCATATACAGCACATTGACCATCATTGCTGGGCACCTTATTTGTACCATAGATGGCAAACTCAAAAAGCATAGGTATTGTCATAATATACTTCACAACGGGACTTTCAGGTGTGAAGCATGGTAGTCCTCAGTCCCTGTAATGCTGCTAAGAAACCAGACACTACAGTGACTTCACATACAGATGATTAAATGAGGAATTACAGACTATCTCCCAAAAGCATGGTCTGTACTGTGCCTTTGCAGTGCTGCACAAAAGGACCCAGCATGTGCACTGCACTGAGGTTACTTTTTCACAATGGTTTGCAGATGTGCTCATTGCACAAACTCACTGATTCAGAAACACTAATGAGGCGAGCCCTAATTAGTATAATCATAGTGCCCAATACAGTGAATCTGCACTGTATGTGTGACGAGAAGCACAGATTTTCGTCTTGCATTTCAATACCTGCAAAAGGTGCATTTCAAACAAATGTGTTACTTCGGCAAATGTATCTCTGCTTGAATAAGGTTACAAGTCCATTCAATTGTAGTACAGCTGCTTTTAAATTCTGCTCAACCTATTGGCAACAAGATGCAACAAGATGCATGTTTATTAGTACTTTTAAGTGTGTTGTTCAAAGTCTACTGACAGGAGGATTGAAAGGTTACAGCAATTGCTTATCTCTAGGATTGTTAGGAGATACACCCATGAGCACATACAGAGTGCTAGGTGCTTGGAATACTGACCCTCTGAAATGCATGCCCTGACCCTGTCGAGCAGACTAACTCACAGTGCTGCAACTACTGCTGAGACTGTAACCCTGCATACCCACACTCACATCACCACATGCACAATACATGGTCTCAGCAGTAGTTGCAGCACTGTGAGTTAGTCTGCTCGACAGGGTCAGGGCATGCATTTCAGAGGGTCAGTATTCCAAGCACCTAGCACTCTGTATGTGCTCATGGGTGTATCTCCTAACAATCCTAGAGATAAGCAATTGCTGTAACCTTTCAATCCTCCTGTCAGTAGACTTTGAACAACACACTTAAAAGTACTAATAAACATGCATCTTGTTGCATCTTGTTGCCAATAGGTTGAGCAGAATTTAAAAGCAGGACACAACTGCCCAAAGAGGGACTGTCCCTCGCAAAGTGGGACAGGTGGTAAGCCTATCACACACCTCTAATGATACCAAACATTCTCAGCAAGTGTGGGAGTGGGGGTGCATCAGAGTTCAGCACTGAGCCCACTACTATTCAATCTGGTGATGGACTACATTAACAAACAAGCTGAAGGGGTCAGATCAACAAAGTTGCTGTATGCAGATGATGTGGCATTACAAGCAGATTCTGAACAGGTGTTATAGGTTCTTAGGTGAACAACCACAATGGCCTTTTAAAGCCTAGCCATGCATCCCAAATCTCTGACAAGTTCTGGTACCTTTGATATGTGTAGGCAGGATCTTGGGAGATGAAACATTTACAAGCAGGGGACCTGGAAGATAAACCATTTACAGGTTGCCTGTGTCCATTAGAAACATAGATGCCAAACCATGGATGAATTTCCTGTTCTCCATCCAAACTTTCCAAGTTATACTTGAAGTGGGTTAGGGAGGAACTCTGCTTCACATGGATGGGGAGCCTAGCCTGTTCCATAGGTGGGGTAGTTTCTAGGATACATACCTATCTCTCCAGCAGGTCCTATGTATATCACAGGCAAGGTTTATGTCTTTGGAACAAGTAATTCTGGTGCCCTATATTGTGTGGAATTTCAGGAGGTCCATCAGGGTGGGGTCCGACAATGCCTTGTATGCCAGGCATAGATCTCCCCTCAGCAGCCTGTAAGAGACAGAATACAGGGATAGGGCCTTGAGGCGGTCGCATAGGACATATTACTTATGCCCTGTATTCTTTTAGTGAGGAACTTCTGTGGACATTCCAACTGTTGGATGTACCTGATTAGGTATACACCAAAGGGGGAATTGTACTCAATGATAGGTATGATGGATGCAGAATATAGTGGAACAATGACCTCCTTGGATCTAGATGCCATACCTTTGTGATATGGTGAGCTCAGACAAGCGGGAAAGCACTCAGCTCTTGTTTTAACACAATAAACCATGGTTTCAACAACAATTCCAGTTTGAATCCTGTTTTCTTATTTTTAATAAGAACTTAGTGCTCTTTGACATAGATCTTACATAACATGTTGTGACAACAGCCTATTTTAGTAATTTGTATGTGTTAGTTTCAAGAGCAGTCATTCCTGAACAACTAGTTTTCCTTTTATTGATTTGTCCTTCCTTAAGAGAAGTGTATACTACCCTTAAGTCTGGAAAACTGCATTTTTATGGTACTAGGTTACGTTGTCTTAGCACTACTGTATGATACAGAAACATGGGCAGTGAAGACAGAGCAGTTGAAGAAGCTAGAGGTGATGGAGATGAAGTACCTGAGATGGGTATAAGGATGCAAACCTTGGGACAGGCAAAGAAATGAGGACATCAGATTAGAAGTTAAAGATGCTCCAATTGCCGAGAAGGTCAAAAAGAACAGATTTTGGTAGTTCAGGCACATGCACAAGAAACCAGAAGATGATCTGGTGAAGAAGATTTGGGAGAGGCAGGAAGAAGGCAAGAGGAAACAAGGGTGTCCACCAAGAGTATGGATGTATTGCGTGAGAGAAGGCTTGCAACAGTCATGAAAGGCGGTTGAAGAAGGTAAGAGAGTAACATGGAATCAAGAGAGATGGTGACAGTTGGCATGACATCCCACCACACACACACACACACACACACACACACACACACACACACACACACAGGCAAGTATTTAGTTAGGTCAACAGCTGTCTAGTCAACTGTATTGGTCAGCTAGTTAGTTGATTGACAGGTTATCATGATTGTACAAGTTCAGGGGTTGGGAAATTTGTTTTTAACCTGCATTTGTGTGATCTAAGAGTTAGTATATATAACTATAAGGGGGTTAGGGGAGTCGCAGATCCCCCCTCCACATGGGGGTTGCATCCGTGCATGTGTGTATTTCAGCTTTTATTTGTGCTTTTTAGGTCTGAAGTTATGTAGTTTGTGAGGCTTCTTTCTGAGCATTATTCATAACCCTATACATACCCATTACAGTGCATCATGCACACTTACCCTATACATACCCATTACAGTGCATCATGCACACTTACCCTATACATACCCATTACAGTGCATCATGCACACTTACCCTATACATACCCATTACAGTGCATCATGCACACTTACCCTATACATACCCATTACAGTGCATCATGCACACTTACCCTATACATACCCATTACAGTGCATCATGCACACTTTACACCTGAAGTGGAGTTTCTTTTGTTCCAGTCTATGTGACTGCTTAAAAAGGGATCTCCACATTACACTGGAAAGAGGAGTGCCAATCAGTAATGACAGCATTATTTTTATTATGTTATCATTACTATTATAATTATTATTGCTATTATTATTACTCATTGACACTAAACGACAATGTCTGAACTGAAAATTTCATCTATCCAATACATTTACTTAGTAAAGCACTTTTTTCTCATGCTTCCGTCAGCAGAATGCTCGCTGACCCTAAGTACTGCTTGTTTAAAAATAATTACTCTTAACATACTGCCACTGCAAATCAATTAATCCATGAAAAATTAAAAAGGCACTTTAGGCAACAGTATAAATAAATAGTAAATTAGCAGAGTGCAAGCTTGTGTGTGGGGGGCATACTTACATTGTGTTGAGAGTAGATATCAAGGCATGCAACGGAGCAAAATTAATGTTGCTCACAAGCACTTCTCAGCATTGTGAAAAGTGCTATATTTTCTTTTTGTAAGGAGGATTGTACACTAGGTAACATAATAAAATTCATATTCATGACACTGCCTGACACCTACTGTTCTGTAGGAATGGTTTGATTCTTAGCAATGATTTGTACAACATTAGTGCTTGCCAATAATGTTTTACTGATCATTGGCTGAACACAGTCTGTTACTCTGCAGTTAATCAAAGACTTGGATAGACACCTCCACATTGACTGACCTCACATATCGGCAAGGGTGTATGCTACCCACTGAATAGGTTACTCAGAGGTGAGCTGCTGCATATTACTGGATATGAATGAGCTTTTAAGATTCGTAACGCTTGGAAAGTTGAGTCAATGCAATAGGTTCACAGGTAGTTACTAGGCATATAGTCCAGGAGACCATTAAAGGGCCTATTTCAAATTTCCAATTGCCCCAAAGCAATATCTGGTTAAGTGCCTTGCTCAAAGACACAGTAAAAAAATGAAGGCTACAGTAATATAACCCTGTACCATATGAAGTAACTGTCAAACTTATACTCATAGTCACCTGTACAACTGCCAGACTAATGTTGTGGCCTATCCAACTCTTCTCCTGATAGACACCACTTAAAGATTAGTTGTCTTATACAACTCTTCCCCTAGGAAATCCCACCCAGAGTCTGTGCTGCTGATAATGATGCCATTTTTCTTTTTTTTTTTTTTTTTTGGGGGGGGGGGGGGTGAGTTGGAACCAAGCAGCATGTTTTAGGGAGGTGAGAGAAATGCTGTAATAAGACAGGGAGAGTGGAAAATCTCGACATAGGTTTTAGTGAGAGGTCGGCTTGAATCTTTTATGTTCTGCTTGGACAGCAAGTGCTTTAACCATTATGTCAACTGTATGAATAGGAGAAAAACATTTTCTAGAGAACATGATGCTATATTAACTTTTTAACTGACTCTGAGTCACACTTCAAAAATTATCTCTGGTGTCTCTAGTATTCATCCTGCCTTTTGCTGAAGCACAACCCCCACTCAGATACCCGCCATCTCTTTAAAGTGCCCCTGAGTTTGGAGGACTCCCTTGCTGTTGCCTCTTCCAGGTGCCCTGTCCTTCTTAATTCATAATCTGTTGCAGTCATTTCACAATGCTAGAGATTACAGTGCCATGCTTCATATTTTGTAAACAAAACCCTTGTACCATTAAATGATGACAGTGTAATGGGTTAATGCTGCTGTTTCATGTCGTAAGCACACAGAATTTGAAGCACACCCTTTTCTATTTTACGTGTTCTTTTTCAGTTTTTGATAACATTTTTGCATTATCCCTTTTGTTTAGTGGTTGCACAAAGGGGTAGTATTACCTGTATAGCTGGGGAAAGTACAAGATTTGAATATATTTAGTGCCTCTAGGGCACAGCATATAGGGTGTCGGGGCATCCGGTATTTCCTCCATACCATGTCTTTTTTTATATTAGTCTTTAATGCACAGTTTGAAGAAATACCCTTGTGTTTAGTGAACCCCACACATTTGCCTTCCATGTTACAATTTTTTTGGTGGGGGGGGTTTCTAAGTGCCTTTTTAGGAATTATATGATAAGTATGCCTTGTATCCAGTGTTCTCCACCCTCTGTAATACAGCAGGATTTGCTCATTAGTCTAGAGGTATGTAGAATTGTTGCAGCCTCCATACACATGCACATTCACACACACACACACACACACACACACACACACACACACACACACACACACACACACACACACACACACACGCACACACACACACACACACACACACACACACACACACACACACACACGCGCGCGCGCACAGTCCTTTCCACCTGATCTCACTCACTAACAAACTCACCCATTCACCCACTCACACATACACATACACACACACACACACACACACACACACACACACACACACACACACACACACACACACACTCTTAGCAGGGGCCAAGCCCCCCTGTACCCCCCACACCCCCCTACTTAAATATGCTAACTTCAAGACCACACTTCAGTGCAGAAAAGGGAAATGTTCCCATTCTGTGCATACAGAGCTGTTGCCTTTCACCTTCAAACTTTTCAAAGTTCAATTATATGGTGTCGACCATATGACATTGAACTTTGAAACATTTGACAATTCAA
This sequence comes from Protopterus annectens, assembly GCF_019279795.1. Taxonomy (NCBI): domain Eukaryota; kingdom Metazoa; phylum Chordata; order Ceratodontiformes; family Protopteridae; genus Protopterus; species Protopterus annectens. The sequence goes on along the minus strand of NC_056730.1, from coordinate 597,672,840 downwards.
TAGGGCCCCCCCCCCCCCCACACACACACACACACACACACACACACACACACACGCCTCTTATCCCCTAGCTATCCCTTGTACTGCGATCTCCCAATCAGACACTCACTTACACATACATTTGCACATGCAGCCCCACACATATACACTACCAGAGACTAACTGTCCACTAAATAACCTGGCACTTACCTCTACTGTGATGGATAAATATGAGCTTTGGGCCATGCTCTTTCACACAAGCAGCTATGAGTGGCCATGTTAGACAATTACTCAGGTTTGTAAATAACCTACCATGGGCATTTCTGGAGGACAGCACATGGCTAATTAGTATATGCCTCTACTCTAGAATGCCTCATTACCATTTAGTCCAGCTGCAGAGACAGCTCTCCACTGTGCTGCACATCATGCTAAATCACCATGGTAGGGCTGTTTTTGAATTGGAAATGGTTACTGAGAGGTGTACACCCCATGTATAAGGCATAATAGAATCATGCTTTACACTGTGGGTTTGTATTTTCTTAACTGGACTGCATGTTGCATGCTCATATACAGGAACAAGGAAGTACACATTTCTAATCAGGTTAGTAAAAAAAACTGGCCTTTTCGGAACATGCAAGATCAAACAAAAATATGAGACAAGTCCCAATATAAAGGTTATTGGGAAGACTTCAGTGCTGCATTGTTGGAGAAAGGGAATGATGACTCACATGAAAACAGGGGGTTTAACATGGGAAGAAAACAAGAAATAAAGGAGGAAGTTATAGAAGGAAAATGAGTCAATAAATTTAAGGAATAGCACTCAGATGACAAGTAATGTGTTTTCTTTAGTGAAGGACACTGATATGTGAGCAGGCCAGGTTGATTTCTGTTTAAGGAACGATATTGATGCTGGCAAGAAAATATGAACACAAGTACAAGAGAGATCTCCATCCATGCATGAGTGCTTACCTTAAAATAAGTTTGTAGGTAGAATAAAAGTACTCGAGAATGAGAAAAATAAGGTGATATGGCCAAAGAGATACTTGACTGGGGATGAAGGGGGATAAATGTGAGAAAAAAGTACTGCAAGATGCTGGAAATAAGCAGTATAAATAAATAAATAAAGACAGAGGTGGCATGAATGGAGTGGGAGTTGAACGTTCATACAGTTTAGACAGTGCATATTGAAAATAGATGCAGGAAGCAGGAAGAGCAGAGATCACAAATTCAGGCATCAGAAAGAAAAGAGTGGATAAACAGAATAATGGAGTTTTAATGATATCAGCAAGGCAATTAGGGAAACACTTGTGATGGAATGTAGAGAATGACTATAGAAATGCCTTGTGGGGCAGTATTCATCTTGCATTGTAATGTCAGTAATTATAGCATCAGACTGGACAAAATTGGTAGCAATTGTGATTGTTCCGTGAGTGGTCAAATTGTAACATGAGATACTATCATTAAGGATCCTGGGACCATGACAGGAAATAATTAGATTTTTGAAGAGTGTGCATTTCCTAATGTCAGAAAAACATATTATGTTGCTCATCTAATACTTAGGGACACATCTTTCCACTTCAAGAAAATCATCGTATCACTTTATGATATATGTAGAATGTCCAGATATGGTCTACAGCTGCAAAAACAGACGTAATGCATTTCAACATGTTAAGAACAAGAGTTACATATGAAAATGTGGACTGCAATGTAATGTAAAGCCATGTAGGTGTGTGCTTTTGTTAACAACTTTATAGTGGACAATAGTCCACATGCTTTTTTTTTTTTTGCGGGCATGAAGACTGTGGCGTCTTAATACACAACCTGCATTCTATACATTATGACATGCTGCCTACATTGTAGGCATATGTGCCATCACAGGTAACACATGTAGCACCCACGCTATGTAACAAACAGGGCTACTGAACCTCATCATATCCTTGACATGCTGGGAGCCCCATAAGGCTTTTGCATGTCACAATGACATGCTTGTTGATTGTACATATGGATATGCATTAGATGTAGATGGCCAATGAATGTTATGACGTTCATCTGTATTATATAAGTGCCTGTGATTTTTACTGTTTATTATCTGAATAATAATACTATATGTGTGCTGTAATTAAAACTTGTAAGTCAATTTTTTATCTATGTTGTGTTTTGAAAAACAATGGGTTCTTAGGCAGGGGCCCCAAAGAATGATTGCCAGCCAGCTGCTGAGTGTCAAATGGTTGGTACCATCTGGAAAGAGATGGAGAAAGTGGTGTACTTCTACAAATTTATGGGCACATACTTGAAGGACAAGTTCCAGATTGCTGCTTGAAAATGGAAATGAAATAATGGAGATGGTCATGTCTAAATTTGATAAACCTTTGGGAAGAGCATCCATTAAATAGGTACAATGGAAGCAGTATGTTTCTGTCATGCTTATACATTATAATAAATGCAGAGAACTATACAAGTGTCACTCACAGTTCTTATACACAAAGAAATTAATTCCATAGTCTAAACAGAACCAAAAGTCTGATAAAGTAATTAGGGGAAGAGGCTGTCTGTGAAGAAGAACAGAAGGAATACATATTTACATACGAATATACAAGCCAGAATTGACAATTGTTATTGTGGGGCAAACTGTACTGATGACCAGCAAGGGTAAGTTAAACACCTTCCTATATATAAGTAATCACACAAATGGTCACAGCTAGGACAAATGATCCGTTGAAACATAAAAAAGTTAAAATAGTCACCAACAGCTTCAACGGACAAATTGGGAAAGTGAGAGAGGTGGTGATATAACTAACCAGACTGAAACTTCTAAAACTAGATGTATAATCAGGTTAAGGGCCGATACATGAAAAGGACTGAATGACAGAATTCCTCTGAAACCTATTTGAAGAATATGAAATTGTTTAGGTAGCAAAACCCTTCAGATATTAGCATTTTTTACTCATATTTTAGTTTTATTTTTTAATTTTTTGCAAGATGTTCTTTGCAATATATTTAACAAATAATTTCTTAACCATTTTTATAAATGTTTTTGTAACAAATCAAACTTACAAATTATTTATGTATAGTAACAAACTAGCTACTTCTATTGCTTTAAATTTTTATTAGCTAATGAAGCATCTGTTGCTAGAATTATTGTTTTTGGAGTTGATTGGTTGTGATCTAATGGAATAGAGTATATATTACATGGTAAATTTAAATGGAGTCATGGTCTGAAGAAGTGGTGAGCTTCACCACGAAAGTGCTAACCTAAATAAAGTTATTGGATTTTACCCTTGGAGTATGACTTCCTGCATCATTAGTTGGTCCATTGAATGCTGTTGGTGACTACTTTCCTATGTATGGCTGAGAGGTGTACAAGATTACCAATGTTTACTTTTACTAATAAAAGGCACACACTTACTAGGCCTCGCCAATATATGTTATATTTAGTAAAAGCAAAAGCACATAACATAGCAATAGTAACACTGACATTTCCAGACTGTGGCACAAAGCCTAAAAAAGTGATGAATCTGATACATATAAAAGAGAATTTGAATGTCTGGAAAATACCAAATTACCATCAAATTTTAAGGACTACTTCTGTTGAGTTTCATATGAGTACATATAGTATGCAGAGTTTGATGTGGCAATTATAAATGAAACAGCGTAGACAGCAGTTATAATTTCTCTTCAGATTTATTACAAGTCAGATTTGACATTTAAAATGGCTGAATGCTGAAAGTTTTGAAACGGAGATAATTTTCATAGCACATGCATTATAAAGTTATGCGTGAAAATGAATAGTTGTTGCAAGAAATCTAAAAAGGCAAAGACATAATATGTGAAAAAAAAGTATGAAAAAGAAAAAAAAATACCAAGAAAGGGTGGGATGTAGAATACTGATAAACATACAAAAAAGCAACTCACACAGATCTGACTCACTCTGCTAAGAATAAAGCACATCCAAAGCAGTGAATGCCAGGTAAATGAAAATCTAGTGAGACAAAGACCTCAATCCTCCCCCCAACCTGCTTACACACTGTGCTAGATTCAGAAAACATTGCTGCATCTTAGTTCAGATTTGCTGGACCCACTCTGTTTTTACAGTTTCTGAGCAATAATCCTGCTTTCCTCCAAAAAAGCGGGCCTCCCCCTACACCCTAGTGAGAGTAGAGTGTAGCTATAGACCTATCTGAGTGGTGATTGTTGGCCCATGGCCCAGTCTAGTGTGCTACTATTGGTTAGAGCATTTAAAATAAGTTTAATTTCATTGCTACTTGTTGCCTGTGTTAGCTCGAGTTTGCATGGTGTGTACCACCTGCATAACTGCCCATTATCGTGCAGTGGAGGATACCATCAGTGGTTATAGACACAAACTCTTAAATAATTTCCCCTGGTCAACTGCTTGAGCTCCATCACAGGTTTCTTGCTGTTGTGCTTCAATGCCCAGTTAGACACTCACCTGAGCCACTGAGGTTCCTCCAAAAGTCTCACCCATTAAGCCCCTCGCAATTTAAACATTTTTCTTGTGCCTTAGCCATACCTAGTCCTTCTAGTACCATCTCTGTTACTGACTGATGTACTTCACCTAGCATTCTGAATGGACAAATTCCCACCATTTTGCCAGCCAACCCAATCGACATGGGCATGCAGAGGCAATTTAGCAATTGCCTCATGTACACTGACAGCCCACTTCTCCTAATTCATACAAATTCAATATGTAAGATATGTATCTATATTAAGAATCTAGAATCTAGGCTGTCTCACTGACAAATCAGTATATCAGATACTAAGCAGGTCATCAGCTCACACACTTCACCTCCTGCACCATTCATGCGTACAACACCTAAACCTACATATGTAGAGGTTTTCACTAGAAGCCTACCTAAAGGTCAGAGACCTCCCAAACATAAACACATTTCATTGAATACATTCCCAGCAAATCACAGTACACATACAAATGCACGCACCAGTGTCCAAACATGCCCCTAAGGTAAAACACAAAATCAAATGCTTTAATCATAGGTGACTCCATTGTCTGACACACAGATGTCCCTCTCACTAGGCTGGATAAGGAAAAGGTTACAGTCAGCTGTCTGTCAGGTGCTCGGGTCCACCACATCACACATGCACTCAATTCTCTCAAAAACATCCGCTGTTATGACTCTGTAATAGTCCATGTTGGTGTGAATGACTTAAGACGTACCTCACTGGACTATATGAAGAGAGACATGACTGAGCTCTCTGACTATGTGTCCCAGACAGGTATGTCCCTAGCCTTAAGCAGCATTCTACCTTTATCTAGGATGATGCATCAGTACAGACAAAAAATGATTGACTTCAACAATTGTCTTAGTTTCTGGTGTCATTATAAGGAGATAAAGTACCTGTCAGCCTGGGATGATATGTTTGATGGACCACAATGTTTTTCTAGAGATGATCTCCACCTGTCACCTGTGGGCTTTCAGCTACTGGCTAAGGCTCTTGCCTCCCCCACAGTGCCTTTTTTAGGCAATGCCATAAAAACAAAATTCCCAACATAAAAATAACCTCACAAGAACAACCTTAAGGCTATGCTGCTAAATGTTAGGATTCTAAATCTGAAACTGCAGTCAGTGAAAGCACTCCTCACCTCAGAAGATGCAAATATCTGTGTGCTCATAGCGAACTGGTTCAAGGCTGTGGAGAGCACCCCAGACATATACCACAAAAAAAATGTGAAAACCAATAAGGAGGAGTATCAATATTAATCGAAGATAAATACACCTCCAGATTAGTTATTCCATCTGCAAATAACTATAGGAAGGACCCCTCTCCAGGTTATCACCAGCTATAGATCCCCAGACATGAAAAATGATATCCACACTGACTACTTGGATCTACTTGAGTCTCTCAGAATACAGCCAAAGACCCTGGTTATGAGTGACTTTAGCTACCCGTCCATAGACCGGGTAAATTGTAAGTGTACAAACACACTCGCTCAAAGGTTCTTGAACTTCATTAACTCAACTGCCTTGGAGCAGATAGTTGGCACCACAAGGGGCCCAAACATTCTAGACTTAGTAGTCACCAACATGGTAGCATGGTGCACCACCACAAGTGTGCAGCCCTCCCTGGTGAGGTCTGATCATAAATCACTCTTTGTCAATGTAACAATAGCATTAACCCCCTGGAGAAATTAGGCTATAAAACTTCTCCAAAACCACTGCCTCTTATGAGAAGGCATTAATAGTCTCAAAGCTCCTGTCCCCACTGACAGCAAGGACACCTATACTGGGATATACACCAATGCATGGTATAAACATCTATACAATTGTATTGACTCAGCTGTTCCTGATAGGACCAAAGTAAGAGCCTCAAGAAAAAACAAGCCTGCCTGGTGGGCATCCACCATAAACAGGTTATATAATAAGAGGAAGAAATTGCTGTCTAAGAGCAAGAAGGAACAATCTCAGAACTAGAAGCACACCCTTCTCAGCTTGAACAAGCAAATAAGACATCTTGTAAAGTCAATTAAAGCTAACTTGAAATCCAGATTGACATCCCTAGCTAAGGATAACCATAAGGCATTCTTTAGCTACATCTGAAACCTTAAAGGAAAAGCTCAGATTTGCGCTAAACTGATAGTGAATGATACAACATATACTGAACCAGTGGAAATAGCCAACCTGCTAACAAACAGGTTCAGTGAACCCCCCCCCCCGTCCCCACTACAAAATATTCCTACCACCTGTTCTCCATCCAGTATCTTTAAACATCAGGTCTTAACCACCATTGCATGGCCAAAACCACAGCCTCTATGGGACCTAATAACATCCCAGGGTGTGTTCTCAATGGTTTAAAGCAAGAGTTATCAACACCATTGGGTACTCTTTTCAACCACAGCCTAAGCACTAGTTTTGTCCCTGCTAAATGGAAAACAGCTATCATCATCCCCATGCACAATGGGGTGCATCCACTGACCCTGTGAACTATATTCTCATTAGCCTAACCATTCTTATCTGCAACACCATGGAGAGAATCATAATGAACCGTATTAACAAGGATATAGAAGACGTTCAAACATTTGACCTGACCCATTCTGGTTTTGTTAAAGGGTGATCCTCCCTGTTGAACCGGGTGGACTTTTTCGATACTGTTACTAAATCCCTGGACAAAGGCAAATCTGTGCATACGGCCTACCTAGACTTGGCCAAGGCCTTTGACACAACCCCCCACTCAGGCATCATTGAAAAACTCACCTAGCTGTGGAGCAACCCATATACTCTCAGCTGAGTTGCAAACTGGCTCACTGACAGAATACATACAGTCAAAATAGGGGACTCCATCTCTAGCAGCAAACCTGCTACCAGTGGTATTCCACATGGATCAGTGGTGGATCCCTTATTGTCTGGAGTCTACTTCTCAGACGTACAGGCAAAAACAAAAGATTTGTTGCTGACAAAACTTGTTGATGACTGCAGACTGTGAGCAGTCATTGCGTCCCCAAATGATGTCAACATTTTACATGAAGGACTTATGCAAACCAATGATTAATGCCAAAGTCATGGTCCCAAACTCAATGCAAAAGAAATGCATTATTGCCCCCTTTGGCAAAGGCAATGTCCCTGCAGATTACCATGTAAATAACACCCTAAGTTCTAAATCAGTGGTGAGAGATTTGGGTACACAGGTTGACAGCAACCTTACTTTTAATCACCGTGTCTCCATGGTGGTAAGGAAGGCCTTCTATGTTGCTCACCTCATAAGCAAGGGCATAGCTTCCAGAACAAAAGAAGTTAATCACCAGCTGTTGTATGTTTCCTTGATATGGCATATAAATAATGTGCTTTGCACATTGTAAGTGAGGAGGATTATGAGTTCATGTCCCGTAGAGGTTAAATATAGGTACATCATTGTTATGGTAGGGTGCTTGTTTCATTTCATTTGCATTATTGTACCACTACAGTGATTACACTGTATACAGTGATTACACTAGTTTGATGCAGTAACAGCTTTTTGCTGATACATCCATACTTTTTGCTACCCCACCCAGTATGCATTTTTTAATCTTTATTTACCTGGCATTTATATTTGTGTGTGTCATAACCCCCTTATCCATGGACTTCAGTATCAATCATTGTGTCACTTCCTTCCTTTGCAGTCTTGTTTTTGTTATATATTTGCTTGTTTGTGTATAGCTACTACCTCGTCTGCTCTCCTACCTTAATTTTACTTCCCTTATTACCTTCAAAAATGCATATTGTCTGCATATTTATATATACCATAATATAAAAAAATAGACTGGAACACATTCCTCATGACTTTTCATGGCTGCCATATAACTTGTTTCTCGTTCCACAACTATGCACAAGAGATTGCAATGAGAACCCTTGGGACTAATCCTTGACAAACAAGCACTACAGTTGTCTGCACTTCCTTGTGACCACATCATAGTCCTACATGGTCCTTCCAAAGTCTTTGCTGGAGACGAGGCCACTATTGTCTAGCTGCATTCATTGTTAATACGCATCAGGGCTCATCAAGTAGGGATCATAGACAGAGGCATAAGATGTGATGACAGCTGCACAGGCACCCTGTTTGTATCCAATCTGCAAGTGCTCTGAGACAGATAAAAAGACAGACTTCCTGTTTGTTTGTTTCTTTCGGATTTTCCCAGTTAGGGGACGCTACAGTGGAATTCCGGTCCGCTGATGATTGGCAGTAGATTTTTGACATGCTGGCTTGCCGGGCCTAACGCACAACCTTCAACGAAGGAACACCCATTCATGCATGTCGCCACACAGAAGATGCTCTAACTGAGAATCGAACGGGCAACGTCTAACTGTGAGGCGACAACGCTACCGCAGCACCACCACCGCAGTAAAAGACAAACTTCCTGTACCTGTTGGAAATGTAACAAGAGACACAAATAAATGATCAGATAGACTGCAAGCTGGTGCCATGTCAGTTCTGTAGTACCAAGGCTAGCAAGCAAATGACTTCAAGAATATAATAATTCTACTTCTAAAACAGAATGTAACTGACTCACGACATATTCTAAAAAAAAAAAATGTAGAAAAGCATTTAAAAAGCAAGTACTTTAACTGTGAAAACATTTTTGGTTAGTCCTGAAATGAAAACATGTGCTGTATTTACAGTATTTATACTAATTCATGCTTTTTGCTACTTTTGTAGCAAAAGGAAATGCACACTTTTCCCCTAGAAAAGCAGTGGTCATTTCGCAACAGACAGTATTAGACCAGATTTACGTCATGCTGAAAATGATCTGAGTACTAGCCCACTAACTTGGTTAACAAAATACATAAATAAATACAGCTAGCTACTTAAAAGGCAATAGTTGATTCTGAACATACTTTTTTTGAGACACTGTTTGGCAGAATGACTGTTGGTCTGCAGCTTATTTACTTGTTAACTGTGTGTGGAGCTTCACCATAATGAGTCATCCTGTGATCAAACACCTTCAAAGTGATATCAGAACACTTTCTGCTCCTGTAACCAAGAGTGACAGTTGTATTCCCACCCCTCCCCTAGTCTGTTCTGTAAAAATGTTAATTTCTTATACAGTGTACAGACAATACCATTTTCATATTTAGCAGCAATAGCATACTTCCTCCAAGGATCTTAAGCATGCATCCATTTCCATAGTGTTTGTAGGTCAGCATACAACAAGAACATATCAAATGACTGTAGATGATGACTATGGAGCAACAATGACAAAGCAATGAAGTTGAGTTTTGTATGAACTGACTGTGTATACATATAAAACCTGTTAGGTATTAAATAGTCCTAGTTACCTCCTTAAACAGTTTGTAATAAGATATATTAACTGTAGTTAGCACTTTCTAGTAAAACCGCTACCCTGTTTGTTTTCATCAATCTTTACTGGCCCAAGTAAGACGTGTAAGCTGTAGTAAGAACTTCCACACTCAATCCATCAAAATCCTGAATAAATATCATTTGTTGTAAAATGCAGACTATTCTGGAATTTAGCCTTTGTATCCTGAATGAAAAAAAAATATAGCTCATTTAATGCAACAAATGCTTTATTGTCAGAGGACCCTTTACTATGTGACACAAACACCAGTATCTATGAGAGGTATAAATGCATACATTTCCAGGAAACAGGTAAATCTGCAGGTATTCATCCTAACCAGTCCGTTGTTATCCATATATACAAGTCTTATAACTCTGTCCTGATGAAAGTAATACACTCAGCCCACCAGTTTTGTGTCAGAACAGTGTTCACTTGTAACCACAGCCACATAGTGAGCTACTGACACTTTCCCAGTCCTAAAGTAAACAGCAACAGTCATCAAGACCATAGCAGAGAAAAGGGAAGAATTGGTACACCAGATATGCCAGATCAGTTTATATAATTATAAAAATGCAAAGGAGCATCAAATCCTGTGTTTCCTACTGTGACCTGTACGTAACAATGATATCCTTGTGATTAGTGGTTCTTGCAGAAAGCAGAAACTCACATTATAAGGATTAAAAAGGGATAAAAATACGTGATTATTTATCTTAAGATAATACATTAGACATTACACGTTGATGAAAAAGACTGCAGGATTACAGTGAGAAATAAGAGCTAGTTTTTTTCTCACACAGATGTCAACAATTTGGGTGCCCCACTCTACTTAACTGGCTATCAGGTTAGCAGAGGTGTAAGCAATGACTTAATTCCCTTCTCTTTAAACTATTTAAATTTTAATCTTCCCTGTTCTTAGAAGGCCAACCAAAAATGGGCAAACTCATTGCCTGCTTCACTCCATTCCATCCACAGCCCCTTCTCTGTGTACTCCAAAGAATAACTCCACTGTAGTAACCACACTTTCTCCATTCATATTCCCAAACTATGGTAGCTCTTATACAGTCATGTTGATGGTTCAACAATTAATTCCCCTGAATGCCAATACTATGAAGTAAACTTGTTGGAACTGCTTTAGTGACCTTAAGAGTAAGGCTTGTTTTTGCAGGGTAAGTCCTCTGCACTCCTACCACACTCTTTCTTATATATAGCTATTCTGACTGTTAGCAAAAGTGGAGAAATGAGAAAATTCCCTTTGGTTGAAAGTGTTCTCAACAAAATTTCTCCAGTCTATCCTTATTTACATAAAATCTATTAAGTTATTCTCAGCCTGAGGAAAAGAAATGTTGACCCAGAATCCAGGGCTTCTCAAGAACGTCACCTCCAAGAAAATGTAAAATCAAAATATCACCCAATCTAACTGCCATGTGCCTTCACCAACTTCCAGCTTTCTTAATTTCAATTCTAGTTAACAACTGAACTACAAACCACTTCTGCCAAACCTCTTATTCATCTCTAACACTCCATTTTTTCTCTCTAACTTAAACAGTTTACTCTTCTGATTAATCTTCCATTTTTAACCCCCTCTCTTCCCACCCTTTTTTAGTTCACAACACATTCTGTTTCTGCCTTCTTTCAAACCATCCAACAACTTCTAGTATCCTCCTTTATATACAAATCTTACACATATATGCATACAAATTGCATGTTCAGTGTTCTGTGTACAATTGCTATCAACATTTTAATAATTTACTATATATGTAAAATGTATGATCTTAGAACAAATATTAAGTATGAACTTGCTTTCATCTCTTTACTAAACAGATTATTTCTATTCCTCATACTATTTTAATTGTACACTACTAGCCTAGGTCTGAAGCAGTCCACTCAGTTTTGAGCCCTACCCAGTAAACAAACTATGCACAAATGAATGTATTAATAAATAAACAAATAAACTAACAAATAAATTCACTGTACTTATACATTTCTATTTCTTAACACAGTTGTTTTTCAAAATGTCCCTAAAAATTCCCATTCACCTCAGGTCTATGTTTATTCGTCGAATGGTAAAAGCATTAAACAGCATTATATCATAAATGCCATTCATCAAAACCTCCTCATGTGGGGGGCTGTGCTTCCCACACCCCCTACTAATTATATATGCCAACTCCGAGATCGCACTACATAGGGGAAAGGACAAATTTCCTCATCCCTACCCTAATGTGATCTTAGTCAGAATGGCTCGATAACGTCATGTTCAGCAATATATGCAATTTGATGCTTTGTTTTTTGATGGATAGATATTGACCCTTTCTCCTCAACCTTTCTCTCTCACTTCTCTCATATTTCATACACTTTCTATTCCATTTCCCTTGTCTATCCTTTCTTAATCTGTTCTTCATTTTTCTCTATCCCACTTGCAATGGTAGCAGTTTGGGGACACATTCCTTTCTGTGTTAGATTTCTATTATCATTAATTCCAGTTCTCATTCTGTCCATTGCCCCCTATCACCATACTACTTCTGTTCCTGCCTTTCTGAAATCACTTCCAACATGACACCCTTCTACTCCATGCATTTGTCCATAATTCCTGTTTGTCCCCACTTAGCCCTTCTATTACTTTTCTATGTGTATGTATTTGCGGTCACTTTTCCACTCTTTTACTTTCTAGCCAATCAGAAACTGCCTTTCTTTTCCATCTCCACTTGATCTATCTTCGCCCACCCCTTTCTCTTGTGAGTAGCTACTAGTCCAGCCTCTTCATTTCCATCATCTGCTGCTTCCTCTGCTCGAGTTTCTCTTCTATCCTGTTTCACATTTTCTTTTCTTTTCTGCACAATTGCCTCATTTTATTATTCATGCTACACACCTACTCCTCTCACGTATCACGTGGATTAGCTTTCTCTCCACAGTAGTGTTTCATTTCTCATATAAAACTTCTCTCACTCTTCTTCTCCTCACTCCTTTTTTTTTCCTGTACTTTACTTGCCTCTGATCATTTCAGCCTATAATAACCACACTTCTTGTCATCCATGTCCTCTTCCTCATCTTACAGGAAATTACCACTCCCCCCTTACAGGTAATTGTCACTCCCACATCATTTCTTCACTCATCCCTTGTGCTTCACCTTTCCTCACCACTAGCTAGTCTCATGCTTAGACTTCTCTTCCTGAATTTATTATTTCTGGGCAGCTCTGGACAGCTCTTTTATAATGTTGTTCCCTATCAATTCATCTATATTTTAATACCAAGAATCTAATCCAGGCCCTGTACTCCTCTCCCATCACCTCCCATTTAGCTATGCCACTCCACACATCTCTTCTCATTTCATCAGTGGTCACAAGTTCAATCCCCTAACCAGTGTAGCATAGACAATACATTGTAGAATTCTTCAGAATGATTACAACAATGCTTGCATATGTGAAACTGGGCATATTCCTTTTTCTTGGTCTCTTGTTTTTCATTTTCCTAGTTATACCTTAACTTGAAAAGGTTGTCCAGATGAATTCATTTGGGGGGGTGGGGGTTATAGCCTACTCTAAGTCTTATTCCATCTACAATATCATGAATGCCTTCTCTAACTCCGATGAATACTTTCTACAGTGGCTGGTTATTAACCTCTTTCTCCATCTCTACCCCAAAGTTCAGACTTGCCCTGGTTGAATATCCACTCCTTTTTCACCACTTACCTTTCACAGTCTCTTTCATACTGCCTCCCTAATATTCTTATAATATCTAACTTCCTTCATCATAAGCTATATATGAACATTCTTTGTCCTTCCTGACAGGAATTGTTAGGGATCCTTGTCTGATCTTCTTCTGCTTCTTATCAAAAAGTACACTAAAAATAACCATCACTCTAAAAAATACTGCCTCGTAGATTCAAATTACAAATAATCAATTTGAAGTCCACTACCTGACTTTTCTTGCCCCCAGCATTAGCAAATATTGATTCTAGCAGTCTTTTGAAAAGCCAAACCTCCCCCCTATTATTTATTCCACTGGGACAATATCCATAGAAAAACATATATGTTCATAGACTTCAACTACTCATTATGTTTTTTGCAGCAGATCTCACTTTATTTCCATCAATGTTTGCCTCGGTGTAGAAAATAAATACTTTGCTTCTATATTCAGGTTGTGAATGGTATCAGAGAAGGCTGGATTACCCATATTGTACTTTTGCTGCTGCTAAATGAAAGTTATGCGTGGACAAGTTAGACATAAGACCATTCCTTCGTATCTAGAACAGGTAAGAAAGTCTCAGAAATCTCAAATTTCAAGCCCCTCCAAACCCTGAGAAAACTGCTACTTATGAAGAATTGTTCAGAAAAACTCTGTACAGCCATGTTAATGGCTGCATGGAGACATCTGTACCTACCCAAAATAAGCATGGGACAAACTCAAAAAAGAAGCCACCCTGATAAAATGCCAAAACTAATACATTGTATAACAAAAGGAAGAAATCCATGGCAAAAATTAGGATGTGCAGTGCCCAGGAAGGTAAAAACTTCATCAATCTAAATAAGCAACTCAAGTCTTACAAAGCCAAATTTGAGGTTAAAATAGCCTCCCAGACCAAGGCAGTCACAAGGTATTCTTAGCTATGTCCACATCCTGAAAAGCAATACACAATAATGTGCCCAATTAATTGTAAAAGGAGCCACCTGTACTGTGCCAGAAGATATAACAAATCTAGTGTCCAAAAAATTAGCTCCAGTTTTACCCTCTTCTCTCCCCCTACACCCCTCAAGAAATACCTTTAACCATTACTCCCCCAACTATCACTAGACTACAGGTCCTCAATGCACTCTCCAAAGCCAAGGACATTGCATTGATAGGCCCCAGTAATTTCTCAGGATGCCAGCTTAATAGCCTAAAACATGACCTATCAGGACCACTTGGAACAATATATAACTGTAGCTTCCAAACAGGAACGGAGGACTGACATTGCCATCCCTCTGCACAAGTGTATGCCATCTATGAATCTTGATAACTACAGACTCATAAGTCTAACTAGTCTGATATACAAAGCCATGGAAATAATTTAAATGAAATGATAAACAATAACCTAAGAAACCTTCAGACACTGGATCCAACCCAGTCTGATTTCATCAAGGGCAAGCGTGCCTCCTTATCCTGGTGGACTTCTTCAAGAAAGTTAACAAAGCAATGGATGTGGGAAAATGGTGCACACTGCCTACATTGTCCTCTGCTAAGCATTTGACACGATACCCCACTCAAGCATTGTAGAAAGAAAATCATGAAATTAGGAATAAACCTCAATGTCACCAGTTGGCTCACTTGATTGGTCCTTAGAAATTAGAATAGGAAGTGAGGCACTAGCAGACTCCCTCATGTCTAATGGCTGTGGCTGCTCCTTTTTGGCATCTACATTTCTGACATGAAAGCCAAAGTCAGGGGGCTCTGGCTGACAAAGATTGTGGATGATTGCAAACTAGGTACAGTTGTAGAATACCCAAAGACAGAAATACCCTTCAAGGAAGCCTGACACAAACTAATAATTTGTATCAGAGCCACAGTCTAAATCTCAAGGCAAAGAAATGCATAATGGCATCCTTTGGGATGATAGCTACCCCTGGAAACTACCACATTGAAAATACATGTGTAAGAGTAGACCCAGTGTTGAGGGATAGGGGAATACATATAGACAGTAACCTGGCCCTTGATCGTCTTGTGCCTGTGGTAATGAGAAAATCCTTCTCTGTTACCCAACTTATAAGCAAGGATATGGCATCTAGGTCCAAGTATGCCATTGTTCAGCTGTACATGGCCCTCATCAGACCAGTCATTGAGTACAACAACCCCTTCAGTATATGCCTGACCAGGCATATGCAACAAATTGAGCATACACAGATGTGCCAGACAAAAAAGTACAGGACATGAACAACATGTCATATTAAGACAACCTGAAAAAGCCGTATCCCTGTACTTGGTGTCCTGCTGACTGCCAAAAGATGATATATACCTAGCCAGCAAAGCATCCACTAATCCCACTCTGATCCAGCTGTTGCATATCTTTAAAATAAATATCATCAGAATTACCCAATCTAGAGACCTGAATCTCATCATCAGCATTAATAATACATGTTGGAGGGGAAATGTGTCTCAAAGACCATCCCTTCTCTGAAAGAGCCTTCCCATCCATGTGAAGAAGAAATGTTCCCTAACCCAATTCAGATGAAACTTGGACCAACAGACGGAGAATCTGACATTTACCTCTGATCTGGCCTCTACATCTCTAATAGACAGAGGCTTGACCACTCATGACCAAGCCTACATATACCCCCATTAAAATAATCTTAAGGTATCAAAACTTTTCAGATATATTGGGGAAGCATGGCTAGTCTTAAAAAGCCCACAGGACTCATCTGCCTTGTAATCACCTATGAGTCTATGAACTTTTAAAAACTTTCCTAAATCAAAATAGCCAGGTGCATGCTTCTACATTACATAGTTAACTGAATGCTAATCAGGTGGGAAGATAAACTTTCAGGAAGGACACTTAAAAAAACTCATAGTAAAAATAAAATCTCTTACAAGTCTTTAATGATTTCACATGTATTAGTCACAATACATACATTATTTATTTCTAATGTAAACACTCAAAGTCAAAGTAAACTTTATTGTCATTTAGGACTACACAAGTGCAGCCTAAACGAAATTCCAAGTATCAACTCACCAGAGAGTACATTGGAAGCAAGGATAACAACAAAAACAGTATAACATTTCAATTTAAAAAGATATTAAATGCAAGACCTGCAGAAGGATGAATAAACCAAAAATGGCAGCAAAAACACACAAGGCCTCCAGACTGTCATAAGAACACTGAACATAGCAGCATGACAGGAACACTGAACACAGCAGCATGACAGAGTAGGATTGCACATTAAGATTTCCTCCTTTGTTCATCTACATCAGACAAACAACAGGCAATTGCATATGAATCAGAAACTACATTGCTACATCAAAGAATAAAAAAAAAAACAAACAAAAAAAGATTTCACACTTTTCAGCTGAGCTATGTATTGTGAATGATTACTGACTAAATAATCGGTGGCTGGTATCACAGTTTGTAAGTTTCAACACTGGTGGTTTGAAGCTGTTTAAGTATCTGGTGGTCCTGTAGTGGATACTCCAATGTCTCTTGCCTGAAGACAGTTGTGTAAACCAGCCATGTGCAGGGTGAGAGGGGTCACAAGTTATTTTGGATGCACATTTAATGCTGCTTGCTGTGAAGAGATCCTGGATTGATGTCAAGTTGGTGCTGATGATTTTTTCGGCAACTCGCACCACTCTGTAGTTTCTCTAACACTCTCAACTTCTCCTTTGTAGAATGTGGTGAGGACAGTAGGTGAGAGCTTTGCTTTTTTGACCCTTCTAAGAAAGTGGAGACATTGGTGTGTTTGTTTGACCAACTGTTCAGTGTTCACAGTCCAAGATTGATCCTCCGAAATGTGCACCCCCAAAAGGTTTGCAAATTTGACCCGTTCCACCTCTTCACCATTTATCATAAGCGGAGGGTGTGTTGCTGGCATTTTCCTGAAGTCTATAATGATTTCTTTAACCAAAGATTAGTTTATTAAGCAGTTCAGCTTGGTCTTTGATCACTGCCTTGCCTCCTAGTTGAGCAGTAAAATACAAAATATTTAAATGTGGGCTTAGTAGAGTTGGGTAAGGAGAACTAAAATTCATTTAATAATCCATATGCCTTTGAACCACTACTGGGACAAAGTTGGAAGGAAAGGGCATTAACGAGCAGTTCATCTTTTCAAAGGAGAGATGAAAAATACTTTTGAAAGAAAGTGATCCTTTGAGTAGCCATTTGAAATGTTGCGACCTGCTAGAGCGAGTCCACAAAGCATGGAGACTGAGTGGCTGAAAAATGGACTTGTATACAAGTCTGAGATTTCTGGCAATATTTCCTTTTCTTGAAGTTGGTATATATATACATTTAGAGGGGCTTGTCCTCCACATTTGGGGTACAGGGAGACTTGCCCCCCTGCAAAAAATAAGTTTAAAGGAGAAAAACAATGTTTGAGATTCTCTCTTCTGCATTTTCGATCTTTTTTTTTTTCATCTGTTGGCATTCAGTGTTACAAATGTAACATTTCAATAGGGAGCTGATCCTTAGAGATACCGTCAAGTAAAAAGAAGCAATTTTCTATTGCTTGACATATTAGGGAATGTAAGCATTTGAGTGTCTGAAGTTACTACCCATAGCAAGTATAGGAGAACTGACTCTAGATATTACACAATTAAAAATAAATGTTGCACATATTATAACAACCAGAAGTGATGCCCCATTTGGTCTAGCATTTATGAATCCAGATTTGATTCTCAGAATTGGAATGGGTCACTCTTTGCCTGAGGCAAAGTGCGGAAGATTCTGAGTTCAAGCCTAGCATGAGTCCTGCCATGGTCATTCAAAAGTCAAGACAACAGTTTTGCAGTCTTGTAGTTCAGGAGGTCTAATACACTGGGGGCATTAGTTCAAATCTCATCAAGTCCTCTGCTTGTCTTTTAGGAGGAGTCCCTGGTGGCCTAGCAGTTAGTGTTCTGTGCTCTCATTGCTGCCTGGATTCAATTCTCAGTCAGGGAAGCTTTATTGCATTTTTGGGGGCAGGGATGGAATAATTCTTAAGGTCTTTACCTCACAGATGCAAGATACAGGGTTCAATTCAGACCTCTAGTTATTGGCTACTCATGTAATAGTCTGAAAACTGATATCATAGTATTAACCTATGAACTTCTGAAGAGTCACCTAGTTCTTTCCTCTAACAGGGGATCAATAAACTAATCACTGACTGATAACTAAGACCTACAAGCTTAAGGCCAAAATGGCTAGGGAATAAACAAATAAATAACATATTCTGTGTGAAAACCTACTTTTTTGAAAGACTAGGACACTAAATGAAGTATGGAAACTGTTGACATATTTAACAGATCTCTTTTTGTGTGCTTGATAAGCATTGCTTTTTGATTTTATGTCACAGAAAAAAAGAAATCAAACACTATAGCCTTATTCTACGACAGTCCTAGGACGCATTAAGCTAATTGTTATTGCTTGGGAAACCAAGTGTAAAATTATTACACTTTGTGACTTATTGTGCACTAACATGGTAGATTTGAAGCTTTATATCATGGTTTATCCTAAAGCAGTGACAGTAGTAAATGGGTGAAAGTATCATAATACTTACACATTACCATATGAAGATAGAATGCTTCCAGTTTATTATTATAAGTAAAACAGCACATTCTTCCCAAACAATGGATTGAATTAGAATAAACATGAAGCAAGTTGCATGCAAAGAATTTTAAAATCAGTGAGTTATATAAATGGCAAATTCAAAGTGAAAATTCATAACGTAACAGAAAAAAAGAGAAAAAAGAACCTGATTAGGGTGAAGTTGATGGTTAGAGTTTTGCTGAAATGAATAAAGAAAACAAAGAGACAGATGGTCTTTCAACATTCATGTGGAAAGAAAAAAGGGAACAAAATGACTGTTGCTTTTTCTGTAATGCATTTCGAGTAGTTATAATTAGGTTCAAGAATTACTTAGCTTTTAAGCTGAAATGAAACAGTAAACAGCAATCTGAACAAAAGTACTACACAGAGAATAAAGAACATTAACACATAAGAACCCTCTGAAAAAACTCATTTTCTATACTTATAAGCATTTAGCAATGCAGAGAAAATATAGCAAAAGTGATGCTGTAGAATAAAAGGTTCAAAACCAAATAAAAAGGAGAAGTCTCAGAGACCAGGCATTCAGATGTGAATTGTACAGAACTGAGGAAAACAAGTGTGGTGATAATAAAAGGAAAATCCATAATAGTGGGGAAAATCTACAATATAATAGATCCAATTCGGATACAAATGTAAACAGCAAACAGCTCCGGAACCGCCAATGAATGCTTCACCACTTGTCAGCCAAAAAACAGATTTATTACAACAAAACTTGTAACAATATAAAAAATATATCTTTGTATTTACTAAAAACTAGTTAAGCGCTTTCACCCTAAGCATATGGGCTTCATCGTTCTGATGAAGTGGTGAAGCATTCAAAATCTACAATATGGCAGATGCAGAAAACAAGGGTAGAACGCATCCATGCTAATAATACTGTTATCTCTGAATGCTCAGAAATGAGCATGAATGATAAACCAGGTTTTGGTAGAGATAAACTGTAAACATAATGGCTTGCATTATACTGTAATAAGGGTAGCAATATTTAAGTAAGCAGGAGTATGCAAACATTACAATGGCTTGTTAATTCCATATTTGCTTTAAAGATCAGTTAAAACTGTTTGAATAAAAATGGAAGAAATACTATTTTAACTGTTTCTTTAAAAAAATGGTTTACTATAGCTTACCTTTTTAAAAAGAATTTATTAAACACATATAAAATGAGTACAAGTAATGTATTGCTCTGAGCAGTTCCAAGGAAGTCAACTGAGGCAAACGCAGGGTTGAAAACAAAAATAAAATGAAATAAGCAGATGTGAAATACTTTGTAACACATTTGTTCGAATGCTCTACATCAAATTGTAAGATGGAGCATAATATATAAACAAAAAGATTTCCCCATGTCATTAATGTTTTATATGTTCCACTAAGATTCATAGATGAGTACTAGGCTATTGCCCCTAACAGAATATTTTAAGACTAGCCATGCTCCCCATATGTCACCCAGCTGTGTTATCCCATAAGTGTTTGTCTATCATTGCCATAACTATATTTAAATACTTCTCATCAAAACAAACTTGTGTTATAAAACCAGTCAGATGTAATGCAGTGATACCACTAAATAGCAACAGATAAACATTGCTGACTGCAAGACTAAACTACTGCAATGTAGCCTGCAAACTACTACAATTCTAGCTAATAACCAGAGAACAGAATCAGACCCTGTAGGTTGCATCTGTGAATAGTAGACATCACCCATTATGACATATAAAGTGGGTATATTCCAGTATAAAACTGAACTTATGATCTATTAGAAACAGCCAGGCAACTTGCTTACAACAGGCAAATTAGTAAAATAAAACAGAATATCAGGAACCTTTAAACAACAATTAAAAGGATAACTTTTGTTTTAAAAACTGAAGCACCCAAATCAGAGAAATGCATGTATAGTGTTTCTGAAATGCAATGCTCCTGAATTCATCTAAGAATGGAAGCTGCAAATAAGGTGAAATTGATTGAGATTCAGTTGTCTGAAGGAAAAAAAACCCGCCATAATGATGACCACTGTTTTCCACAAGAAAACATTGCTGGTGCAACTTTTAACTATGTGCCAGCATATCATTTGTAGGATTTCTCCCTTCTTTGAATTGGTGTGAATATGCAGTAGGTATATATAAATCTGGGGGCTGTGGGGGGCATCAGGGATGTGGGGGGCCTGCCCCTAAGTAAAACATGCTTAAAGCTAATTTATTTTCCCTTCTGTGTTTCAGGCATTATTTTTTTAGCTTCTGTGGGTTGTGCAGTTTGGAGATTCCAAGACAAGTTCACAACAAATACTGTTTTGTGAAAGAATCAATTATTTGCATTTAACCTTGAGTAATGGTACCCCACTGGTACTTACAATAAATAGCAGGAATGTATAGAGGGGTGGCTTAACCCAGCATGGTACATTAAATTTGCACATGTCCTTTTATGCTGTTGTGGTCAGAGCTTTGTACATTTGTGGTTAAATGTTCAGAATTTGTTTATAGAATTAAGAATGAAATATAATGTGGCATACCTATATTCAGGTAGACACCACATAGGGTAACAATAAAGTAGATTTCTACCTGTTATGCAGACAGTGGCTTTTATAAAACAAAATAAAAATGCATCATATCAAAAATGTTGCACACATTTATTCACTTAACTCTTTATTGATTTAATTGTTTCAGTTAGTTCATTGAATAAATCCCCCTGGACCAAAGATTAATTTGCAGAGGCTTTACACTATGTCTTCTGTAATTACAAGCAAATTGATAATAGTGAGAAAATCAAAATTAAAATCTTAAGATCTACTTATTGTATCAGAATTTGCCAGTACACAGTACCTGTCACTGAAAAATGTATTACTTTACAGAAAAGGGATGTATTTTCCCTGTGGTTGACTTTGTCCTGTATGCACATTATAAAGGAGCTGTACTTTGTGCATCACCATTTGCCTCAGATTCTCACAATTCTTTCCTAGCCTAACAAACTGAAGGAGACAAATACATTTTTTTACTGATTATTAATTAAGCAAAAGCATGTCATCAAGAAAACAAATGTTTTATAGCAGAAATAGAGATAGCCCCGCAGAGATCCACCCCCTCAAAAACAGAAATATTTGTACAAAGGCATTTATAAATCTCCCTTTAGTAGCTGTTATGGAACATAAGTACATTTTCTGGGGGGGGGGGGGTCAGGAATGTCTGTTTCAACATATTGGCTCAAATATGCAAAGTGGTATTCTGAAGCTGACAATAAGCTGTTAATTTATGATAATTTATGTTAATCAGGATGCAAAAATATTTTATCGACTGTGATGCCCCTGCACTGGCCCAGTAATCAAGGAGCCTTGATCCTCACCACTAGCACCATTGAGGGATGTACACATTGGAAGGATGACAAGTACAAACAGAGTAAAGTACAATTTTCCTTAAGAGCACACAGAGATCACAGTCAGTCTGGGGTTGGCTTCCCCCTCTTTCTCCAGATCCCCAATAAGACTTCCCACTGGCACAGCTATAGGGTTAAGATCTCAGACAAGTCACTAAACTAAGACCTTCAGCACCCTCTCTATTCAACCAGCACTGCACAAGTAGGTGACACACGCACACTTTGAGATTTGATTAATATACAAATACACACACACACACACACACACACACACACACACACACACACACACGCACACACACACACACACACACCTGGGAAAGGCTGGCACAGGTTTACTAGCTATGCCCCCTTCTGCCCAGACTATAGCGTAGAATCAGCTCCCACTAGCCACCCTTACTTATCAGCTACTTTTAAAGCCTTACCAAATAGTGCCTAATATTACTGTGTAATGTTACTGTTATCCAAATGATAAGTGTGACCAACAGCAAGGCTATTGGAGTGGCCTATACAGTGTCACCAAAAACATACACAAGTACTTTAAGAGCTTAAATATCTCTAAACAAACCAGCCACAATTAATATATTTAATAATAAATAATAAAAGAACAAGACAATATTCAACAACTCAGCACAATGACTACAGAGGTCAGAATCACAGGAAATATTGTAAAACAACACTGCAGGACAGTCTCACATAAATACAGAAAACATCTAAATGAATCTTACTATATTCATATCTATATCTAAGAGAGATTACTATAATCTAGTTACTTACTATTAGCAAGGCAAATGCTGATGAGAGGATGTTTCTAGGTCCAAAGAAAAATACAAAATGCACAGTCTCTGAGAGAGTTCCCAAATTAATATCAAAACACTACTGCTGGGTCAGCTGGATGACATCACTATTTGTCACTTGCTTTCAGTTCCCAGGCTAACAGATACCAACAGAATTTTTAGCATCTCTGTGTGAGAAATACATATTTCTCAGAAGTTTGTCTAGAACTGGAAGTAGTAAAACAGTTAAACACTTTTACATTTTAAACCTAGTAATTATTTCTGTTTCAATACAACAGAAAGTGTTAGAAAAATATGTAATAGTAATATGTATGCTTAGTGCATTCAAGGTTTAACAGGGTTAATACATTTATTCTGTTCACACTGCATGAATCTGCACAGCTATTAGAAACTTAACAAGAAGCATTTAATTTCTGCTAATGTCATGAAAATAACAAGAGACATTTCATTTCTGCTAATGTCATGAAAATAACAAGAGACATTTCATTTCTGCTAGTGTCATGAAACTTAACAAAGAGATATTCATTACTGCTTATGCTATGAGAAAGTATGCAGCTGCTAGAAGCATTGATAAAGAAAACAATAGATGTTTGAAAGTATAAACTATAGCATTACTTGCACCAACACTAGAAATGTACCTTGAATCTAGACAAAATGTAACACATGTATTAGAACTGCACAATTGAAGAATTGAAAAGTTGAAATGGGCTAAAATAAGCCCAAGGCCAGGTTGTTTTTCTCAAAATATTTTGCAAGCTAGCAAATAATCTGACCTAGTCAGCAATAAGTCTAGTAACATTTTCTGTAGAACATACAGAAAGCTGTGTCTAACTACGTCAGCAATAGAATAGTAATGTTTTCTGTGTGACATGAAGAGAACTGTATAAGAATAACATACTAATCACCAGTAATTCAGACAGACCTTGTGCCTACATGCTTTGTCTCCTTGCTGCAAGTAATAAAGGGTGCCTTGCTTGAACCTAACGTGTATTGGTCTTTGAAGTTTTTTCCTTTGACAGATTGGTCCTTCGGACCAGAACCCTCTCTTCACCTCGGATCAGACGGCCAGGTGGTTGAAACCGTACGGGGAAGAAACCAAATTGGTTCTTATATGGAAAGTCCTCCGACTGAATTGTCGTTCAAAAGAGGCCAGCCACTTTCTGATCTGTAACTGAAGGATGGGTCTCCATGAATCGGTGATCAATCACGTAGGCTCAGGTAAGGCAAATCTACTTTTTTCTGTTTTCTGTTTAGATCAGGGACTAGATGTGTATTGTTTTTGTCAGACTGTATTTTTCTTGCAAGTCAGGGACAAAAAAGATTACTGTTTTGTCATAGATAAGGAGAAACAGAATAAGTAGGCAGTCATTCTGAAGAGACTATAACAAAATCCATGGTACCATGTTAAAAATTAAGAGAAGTTACTTAACGATCAAAGAATAAAACAAAATGGGTAATAATTGCACAAAAAGACCCCAAAATTCGCCGTTAACAGAAGACGCAAAATACATGCAGTCTCAGCGCGCCGACAATGTTAGATATTATTCAAAATGGGTTAATAAATACGAATTTGATGGAAAATTAGAAAAATCCTCACTTTTCAAACTTATCAAACAGCTCAAAACCGATTCCAAACGTCGGGTAAAAAAGCAGCGTCGATTAGGACTTCCTCAGGCACACAGGTGGCTTGAGGAAGTAAACCGTAGGGAACAAAAGAACAAAAATTCAAAAGCAATGTTTTTAGATGAGGAAGACAATAACTTAGTAATAGCATCAGCACCTCTGCCTCCCTTAGCAGAATATGAAGCAAGTGAACAGGTTAGTCCACCCCCACAATATCCTGTAGTAACTGAAGATAGAGATATTATGAAACTAAAACTGACTAAAGTTAGAGATCCCATCAAGACCAGGTCCCGAACAAAGGCAGGTAACTCAGATGAAGGCATTGAGTTATGGCAAATGGTTTAGAATTCACAATCTATAAGTGAAGAAGAAATATGCCCACTTATAGAAGTACCCAATCCTCAGGAAGGTCAAGACAATCAGGATCCAACTATTTTATTGTATAGACCTTGGACTCCGGAAGACATCCAGAAAGCCACTGAGGGAATTCCCCATCCAAAGGTTAATTTTAGAAAATTCTCAGACGATTTACAAGGAATGAGGCTGAGTTATAATCTAAACGGAGAAGAGATAGAAAAGGTAGTTAGACAGATTGTAGGGCCAGATTGGTACATGATTAGTGGGAACTGGAATCCCCGTGATGCTGCACAAAGACCCCTCTCACACAGCAGGACAGAATTAGACACCAGAGTAAAAGGTCTGACAGACCGCATCTCTGAAAAATGAAAACCTAGGGCAGACTGGACATGCATTAATCAATGCATCCAACAAGAAGGTGAAACAATTGACTGGTATTATGCCAGACTATTAGAATGTTTTAATAACCACTGTGGAATGCAGGTTCCGGAAGACCAAACACAAGATTCCCCATATGAACAGCAATTAAAAAATGCATTCTTAAAGGGAGTAGTGCACCTATAAGCAGTTTTATTATGAAACACATGGTAGACCATCGTACAAGCAGGTTACAATCATTACTTGAATATGCTAGGCATGCCGAAAGGCATTTTAATAGCAAAAAGAAAAAGAAAGCTCAAGTATTTTCTCTAGAAGATGGAGCAGAAGTTTATGTAGTGCAGTCTGGGAAAAAAGGCAAGAAAAATGCACAGGGAAACAAACAATCTGATCAACGATCAGAGGACTTTGAAGGGTGGAAGAAAAGGGGAGAGTGTTTTAAATGCGGTAAAAAGGGACATTTGGCAAGGGATTGCAAGAAAAACAAGAAGGCAACAACAGAAGACCAGGAGGGTGAGGACTGACTGTATGGTAGTCAGGAATCACTAGAAGGGGCTAGCGAAGAAAGGACAAATGAGAATGTGATAGAGGGAATAGAGGAAGTGCAGGAAGTTAGTGACAATGAAGAAAAAGAAATATTAGACCTAGCTTTATTGAGCTTGGAGCTCTATTTAGCAGACACGAAACCAGAAGTTACACTCTTGGTAGAAGGGAGGGAAGTCAAATTCTTGTGTGACTCAGGGGCATCACGAACCCTGATACATCCCTCCAAACTGCCAGAAAATACAGTCACCTGATTACATACTGGTCAAAGCAGCTAATGGACAGCTGTATCGGGAGCCTCTCTCCCGTAACATTGCAATAACTGATCCAGTTTCAGGATTGACACAGAAAAGCAAAATTGTTGTTTCTGCAAAATGCCCAGTAAACCTCTTGGGCAGAGACCTCATGCAGCTATTTGGTATAGCAGTAGTCCCAACCATGCAGGGTATGGAAGCACAGTGACAAATTGATACCTTTGCAGTGCAATCGGAGGGTGAAATGTTTTATTGGTACAGCCAGGACTTGTTTATGACTGGTCCAGGGACTGTGACCAAAGAGTTAATGAATGTAGCCATCAGCAAGTTCCCCTCCCTTGACATTGATAAGCAATGTCTGTTGCACTGTACCCTGTATTATTGTAACACACCAGGACCTTATAAGGAATATGAGCAAGAATTATTTAAGAATCATGCAAATAGATTGATATTGCGTAACCTGTACTGGGACACAGAAGGGAACAGTGTAGCCAGCTGTTCATTGCCCCAGAAGTTCTTTGCACTTTATAAATCTAATCAATTACCACATGTTAGCTTAACCAAAAACAGAAATATAGAATGGGCAGACCTAGGAGAAAAAGTTATGAGATGGGAGAAACAGACAGAACTAGATCTGTCAGAACAGGGAATACAAATACAGAAGTTGAATTGGATAACTCAGACCAACCCAGCTGTGCACTTGCAGTCTAGTGGGGACATCTGACTGACACTCCTATTAAAGGAGGAAGAGAATGCCTTACGAGACATACCAGAGACTCTCTGGTCGACAGGGAAATCAGATGTAGGACTTATTCGTACAGCGGGACCAGTTACTATCACGCCAAAGTCAGCATTCAGACCACAGAAAAGAGAGTATCCCTTAAGAAAAGATGAAGATGCAGGGATAATGCCTATTATAGCAGCCTTACTTAAAGGGGAGATACTGGTAGAATCTCCCGATTCACCATGTAACACACCCTTATTTCCAGTTAAAAAGGCCAACGGAGAATGGCGTATGGTCCAGGACTTACAAGCTGTAAATGATGCAGTAATATCAAGGGCAACCACAGTGCCAGATCCACACACCCTGTTGAATGATTTGAAACCTCAACAAAAGTATTTTTTTGTGGTAGACATCAGCAACACGTTCTTTTCGATACCGATACATCCTGACAGCCAGTATTGGTTTGCATTCACATTTCAGGGGAAAAGGTATACATATACGCGATTACCACAGGGATATTGTGAAAGTCCAACAATATTCTCACAAGAAATGGCAAGCAACTTGGCGGGATTCACCCCACCAAGAGGCAGTCAGATTTTACTTTATGTTGATGACATCTTGCTGGCAGCCCCCACCCAGTAGGATTGTAGAGAAGATACCATAGCACTTCTACAATTTTTAGCCACTGAAGGACATAAGGTAAATAAAATTAAACTGCAGCTTTGGAAAAAAACAAGTCAAATACCTGGGATATGTAATATCCAAGGAAGGTAGAACATTAGATGAGGACAGAAAAATAGCAATTTTGCAAGCACCAAAACCCACTACCAAGAAGGAAATTATGTCCTTCCTGGGTACAACCAATTTTTGCCGGAGCTGGATTCCAAACTATGGCTTGGAATCTGCACCTCTGACTGACCTTATATATAAAAGCCTATAGCAGCACAGGATTTGTTACAATGGACACAAGAGGCAGAATCTGCATTCTGCAAACTAAAGCAGTTAATAGCATCCTCATTAGTTCTGGGATTGCCAAACTACCATAAACGTTTTTTCCAAACTGTAGATTATAAGCAGGGTTACATGACATCAGTATTAACACAACAGCATGGGGATAAGCAACGCCCCATTGCTTACTATTCATCACAACTAGACCCAGTGGCATGGTCCTTACCTCACTGTGTACAAGCAGTAGTTGCAGCTGCAATGGCAGTACAGGCTTCAGCCTCAGTAGTCTTGTTCCACCCTTTCACTTTGAGAGTACCTCATGCAGTCATGATTATTTTACTACAAGAAAATGTAGCATATCTTTCCCCTGCTAGGCATCTTTCCTGTATGACTATATTGTTGAGCCAACCTCATATGACAATTGAACGATGCATGACTTTAAACCCTTCTACTCTGCTCCCGACCCTTGCAGATGGCACACTGCACAGCTGCTTGCAAGTAATTGAGCAAAAGGCACTACCTAGAAAAGATCTCACGGATGCCCCCTTGGATGATGCCGAGGTGACATACTACGTGGATGGCTCGTGCAAAAGGGGTCCTGCAAGACAGAACCTAGTAGGATATGCAGTAGTTTCTGATACTGAGATTATAGAAGCAAAACCTTTACCACACTACTTATCTGCACAGGCAGCAGAATTGATTGCCCTGACATGGGCATGTACCTTAGCAAAGGGTAAATGTGTAAACATTTTTACTGATAGCCAGTATGCTTTTTCTACTGTACATGTTTTTGCGCAATAGTGGAAAAAACGGGGAATGATAGCATCTACTGGCAAACCTATAAATCATGCACAGTTTATTTTAGATCTTTTTGAATCTATTCAGTTACCTCAGAAAATAGCCATTTGTAAATGCACAGCTCACACCAAGCAACAAGATAGAATTTCAAAAGGTAATGCGAGAGCTGATACAGCTGCAAAACAAGCAGCCACAGAAGTATTTCTTTTAAATGAGGAATTACAACCCTCTGAGATTTTAGATTTAGAAATGTTAAAAACAATGCAGACACTCACTATGCAAGCTGAAAAACAACGATGGATAAAACGAGGAGCAATCCTTGAAAAGGGGCTGTACATCTCTATTGAGGGAAAACCGATACTACCCTCTAATTTGTTCTGATATGCAGCTTTGTTGAGACATGGTCAGTGCCATATCTCAACAGGGGGGATGGTACAGCTGGTGAACCAGGTGTTCACAATGTACAGATTTACAAACTACTCTAAAAACTTTTGTTTGATGTGTCAGATTTGTAACAAACATCATGCACAAGGGGCGATAAAGCCCAAGCAAGGGAGTTTCCCTACACCACCATATCCGTTTCACACTATCTGTATGGATTTCATAGAATTGAACAAATGTGAAAATAAGAAGTATTGTCTTGTCATTGTAAATATGTTTTACCAGATGGGTGGAAGCCTTTCCAACCAAAAATCCAGATGCAGCTACGGTGGCAAAAGTACTTGTCAAGGAAATCATTCCCAGATTTGGTATTCCGGAAAGAATCTACAGTGACAATGGTACACACTTTGTAAATCAAACCATACAGCAGTTGAGTAAGCATTTTGGTATTTCTTTAAAAAATCATTGTGCATACTATCCACAATCTGCAGGGCTAGTTGAAAGGCATAATGGTATACTGAAAAACAAATTCAGAAAATTAATAGCTGAGACAGAGAAAAACTGGTTATACTGTTTGCCCCTGGCACTGTTGAGCATGAGAACTGTCCCTACAGCAAAAGGATTGACTCCTTTTGAAAAATTATTTGGAAGGGCTTATTACACACCCCAGTGGAAACTTCTCATGTCATCAGACCAGGAAGCTGATTTCACACTAGCTGAATATATGAAAAAGTTGTTGAGTTCTAAACATCTGTTGCAGTCAAATTCTGTTTCAGATAGAAAGCAAACTGAGATATCAGAAGTGACAGTGTCGCCCGGAGATTGGGTGTGGATCAAAAACATCAAGAGGAAGAATTGGTCATCACCAAGGTGGGAAGGTCCCTACCAGGTGCTTCTTTCAACACCCACTGCAGTCAAGATAGCAGAATGAGCTTTGTGGATGCACCTGACGCACTGCAAGCTGGTTAAGAACTTTGAGTTGGACAAAAATTTTACCTCTCCATCGGGGCCCTCAGCACAAAGTCTGGCTACAAAGGGGGGTCAGATCAATAGGACTGATCCGTCTCAACCCCAGTGAAGAAACCATTGGTGCTAAAGGTCCTGTTAGGGCAGAGAGTAAGAGCACGTGTCCAAAGAAAAAATGACGGAATCCAGTAGGATCCAAATACACCTACTTGGAAGAGTCGGAGAAAACAGAAATGCAGAACAAAAGTATTGCATAACCATCCTGTTGACTGTACTAGTGACAATAATCTTTTTGTTGTGGCCATTCCTTTTCTCAGCCACACAAATTGAACTGAACAAGCATGCAGAGTGGCACCTGAACTTTAACACTTACCAGGCAATCAAATATGTGTATGCTGAAACTTTCAATGTTTCAAATTGCTGGATTTGCACAGCTTTACCAACAGCATATGGTGGGTTACTGTTAACTTCAGTTCCCCTAGGAGCCAACAAGACCTGGGAAAACCTAATTCAGGATACATTAGATGTCAAATCACAAGATAAAGTAGCATTGCACTTGTCTGTTCGACAGAAGGGAACTGTGTGTTTTTACAAGAATGATACAGTTCAGGTGGGTTGGAGCAATTGCAATGTGACTGTTCCCTATAGATGCTATACTAAACCTGATAACACCAGATCCTATTGGAACACGAGCTATGATACATTTTTTGAACTGATGCATAGGACAACTGAAGAAGTAAAACATAATGCTGATCTCTATAAGCAACTGTCTATAATTGACAAAAAAATGTTTCATGCAGAGCCAGGGCATAGTAAAGTTACTACTAAAGTAGAAGATTGTTACTTTATATGCGGTAGAAAAGCATATAAATGGTTACCTGAGAATTGGTCTGGCAGTTATCTTTTGGGCTACCTAGTTCTGGCCATACGACACACAGCAGTTTTACCTCAAGGGAAAATTTGGAATGTTCGAGAAATCAAGAAACCTATCAATCCAGTGGGGCAAATCAATGTGCGCTGGAAAAACCATCATGCTGTGGGCGATGGACTGACACACATGGACTTGAGTGATACTGTTATATCGTGGGCAGGTGTACTGCCAGCATATGGAGCAACAAAATCAATCTGGGAACTGAAAAAATTGTCTAAGCTTCTCGAAATAATGAGCAATGCAACCTTTTCTGCTCTAGAACTGGTGACTGATGAACTGATTGCCATGAGAACAGTGGTGCTTCAAAATCTCATGGCTCTTGACTTCACCCTAGCGGCGAGAGGAGGTACGTGTGCTTTGATCCAGGAGGAGTGCTGTTCGTATATTCCTGACCACAAATACAAGATAGACAACCATCTTGAGGTAATTCAGCAGGTGTCAACTATGACCAAACCAGGACCAAATCCATTGACGGGCTTTTTCCAGAAATTGTTTGGGGGGTGGGGCAGTATCTTGATGAACATTCTGATTGCCATCTGTGTAGGAATAGTCCTACTGGTGGTATGTGTATGCTGCTGCATCCTCTGCATGAAAAGACTGATTAAAGACTTTATAGACATTTCAGTTTCAGAAACCTTATAGCAAGACACTGAACTTGAATTGCTAAAAACTGAAAATGCTTTCATGAGCTTAAACTGAATGACTCTCTTAACTGCAAATCCTGAGTGGGAAGAGGTTAGGGGAAGAAAAAACTGTTTATACTTATCTTGAAAGTAGAATAAAAGTATTAAAAGGGGGGAAATTTTAGAAAAATATGTAATGTAATATGTATGCTTAGTGCATTCGAGGTTTAAAAGGGTTAATACATTTATCCTGTTCACACTGCATGAATCTGCACAGCCATTAGAAACTTAACAAGAAACATTTTATTTCTGCTAATGTCATGAAAATAACGAGACATTTCATTTCTGCTAATGTCATGAAAATAACAAGAGACATTTCATTTCTGCTAATGTCATGAAACTTAACAAGGAGATATTCATTTCTGCTTATGCTATGAGAAAGTATGCAGCTGCTAGAAGCATTGATAAAGAAAAGAATAGACGCTTGAAAGTATAAACCATAGTCAGCATGACTTGCACCAAAGCTAGAAATGTACCTTGAATCTAGACAAAATGTAACACATGTATTAGAACTGCACAATTGAAGAATTGAGAAGTTGAAATGGGCTAAAATAAGCCCAAGGCCAGGTTGTTTTTCTCAAAATGTTTTGCAAGCTAGCAGATAATCTAACCTAGTCAGCAATAAGTCTAGTAACATTTTCTGTAGAACATACAGAAAGCTGTGTCTAACTACATCAACAAAAGAATAGTAACATTTTCTGTGTGACATGAAGAGAACTGTATAAGAATAACATACTAATCACCAGTAATTCAGACAAACCTTGTGCCTACATGCTTTGTCTCCTTGCTGCAAGTAATAAAGGGTGCCTTGCTTGAACTTAACGTGTATTGGTCTTTGAAGTTTTTTTTCCTTTGACAGAAAGAAACTCATAGCTCTAGACATCCTGTCTCCCTGCTGCCTTGAAACTAACCTTTATAGAACATTGTAAAACACTTATAACTTATTTTCCTGAAGTTTTGCAAGTTAACTCTGTATGTTCCAACTTCTACCATTAATATAGTTTATATACATTTCTGTTCTTTTCCAGTAGGGGGCACTGTGGTTACATTCTTGAAGCTCAGTACATAACATACAGTTCAACGCACACTTCTGCACCAGTAGTTTAATATCCACATAACATATAGTTCTCTTACATTTGTAAGACAAGCCTATGGAGCATATTAATATTCACAAATGACAAATGATTATTTACAAAATTCCAGATAGCTGGACTGACAGTGTCATATTTGTGTATTAATCATATTAATATTTTAAGTGACATATAATTATTTACAAAATTCCAGCTAGCTGGGCTGGCAGCATTTCAGTTTGTCACATCAATGATATCTATATTTACTAACATTATAATCCCATGAAATCAGAGGCCAAATTGCTTCAGATACTATACTATGATTATTCCACAGCTACTCATCTATTAAGAATTTTTTTTAGTAGTAGACTCTTACTAGAACACTTTGTTCTTCAGATCAATTTCTGACCTATATAATTCCCTATCATAATTCACACTGTTTACTCCCTTTGTTATATCTGTGTTTCTAAAATTTGATACTTCCTACCCCTCTTCCATCAAACAGATAAGCAAACGTAACTTCTTCAAGTCCACACTAAAACCATATTTTAAGAATATCTTGATCTACAACTGTACCTGCCCCCCCCCCCCAGGACAAGTGTCCTGTATTTCTGGAAGCCTCTCTTTGATCAAAATGGCCTTTTTCCCTATTTAGTCACATAGGACACTGTGTTTTAGATATAGCTACTATACTGGTAGTTAATCACCTCTAAGTTTCTTTCACTGAATCGTACTCCATGCTTAGTCTCCCTCAGCTTCATCTCAACACTTTCTCTTTTACAAGCCTCATCCTTTAAAAAGGTACTGTGTCACTTTTAAGAACATGATCTCCTCTGCTGCAGTGGGGCATGTTCTTCTGCATGCTTTTAGAATGTGAAATATATTTACTGCCATCTGCATTGTTTATATCATGTTGCATGCTGATTCATATTTCCTGTAATTACTACTAAAATATCACCTGCTGTTTTGCAATATTCAACTTTGTTCCTTACCTTATTTATAAGCATTATATAAAGTTCATATTGGGAGTGCCTTCTGTGGGGAGTCTGCATGTCCTCCCCGCAGTTGGGTAACGTTCGAAAGACATATGTGCGTAAATGGGCATGCCTTCGTTGAAGGTTGGGTGTCGAGCTGGCACCTCAGCGTTTCGTAATAATCTACTGCCAATCATTAGCGGACTGGAGTTCCGCTGTGGCGACTCCTTACCGGGAAAAGCCGAAAGACAAACAACAACATATAAAGTTTTTATTTGTCTATGCATCTTATATGTATATGGGTTTACCTGCACAGCATATTTGTATGTATAATTTTTGCAATGTATATAATACACTGATGATTGCACTTATTTGGATTTTTCCTCCATGGGCCTCCACTAAAAAGGAATTTCCAACCAGTTGTAATTTGCAAAGAAATGCAAATAAATAAAACTAAAATAAATTAATATTTTTTTTTGTAGAGGAAGCACTGTCCCTTCTATCCTCCCATGTGGAGACTCTGTCCTCATACACCATAATCTCTCTACATATTACCTCCAAGGTCAAATAAATTGGGATAAAAGTAAATGCAAAAATACAAAGAGCACAATCTTTTCTAGCTCCTTTAAAGTATAGTAACATCACATTAAGTAACATCGGGCAGGATTCACGAAGGCTTGCACGGAGTGTAAGAGACGTGCAACACTCCATACAAGCCTCGCGATCCAGGAACAGCCCTAAACTCCGTGTAAGAGACCAGCTAAAACGTCTCTTACACGGACTGGGCGTGGACATGCTAAATACCTCACTTGCATCTGAAAGGTATGCAAATGAGGTATATTAGCGATCCAGAAAGCAGAAACCAGTCCGTGTAAGAGACGTTTTAGCTGCAGAAATGTACTCAGTTGACAACTGAGTATGTTTCTGCAAATTCCACAACGGAGCCATGTCAGCTCCAAAAAAAGGGTGCATATGACTCAGGCAGCATGCCAATGGCCAAATATGTGGCCATTGGCAATATAACCCGATGCCAAAATAATAAAAATATAATTTTTTTTTCTGCGATCGATGATGTTTAAACCCAGCCCAGCCCCGCGCAAACGGGCTGCGCTGTATAAAACATGAAAATGAAGGTTATAAACCCACAAATGTGGGTTTCATGCAATACATGGAATGACAATGCAGGGACCAGCAGACCAAAAACAACATGGCCACCGTGTAGTGGTTGCTAAGGGGGGAAGCTGAGTCTAAGACATGTAACTAAGTATTAGTAGGCAATCTCATGTAAATGAGGATTCGGATACTGAATCTCACAGTCACATAGCAAATGAGCACAGTCTGAGTAGTGTAAGAGATACATAAGGGGAGGAATAGAGTAGGAGATAGGTGACATCACAGGGGGGAATGGTAGAAAGAAATGCAGTTCATTGGAGGCCAGTGTAACATGACAGATGACAGGCACAGATCATGGAAAGAGGTGTGCCACTAGATAAGTCATGGAAAGTCAAGAAATGGAAGGTGTACACTGTTACTTACACCAAAGTTTCTTGCTGGGCGTGCATGCGCATGTGTGCATGCCATGAAGCGCGAGAAGGGCAGTGTGTGCGCGTGTAAGGCAGACTGAGCATGTGGGAGTGTGTTGGGAGATGTTTAACACTGTTTGCGCGGGTGTGCGCATGTGTAGGGCAGGCTGAGTATGTTGCAGGCTGTTGGTAGACGTGTAACAGAGTTTGCGCGGGTGTACGTGCGTTTTAACCCGAATAAGTAGATTCTGAACCGTGTAAGCATGTGTGCGCGCATGTAAGCCACTGTGAGCGTGTTTCAGATATGCACGTTGCTCCCCCCTGAGGAAACAGAGAGGAAAAAAGAAGCAACAGAATTAATAGGAAGCTAGCAGGGATAACTGCTGAAGCTAGCAGGTGAAAACAATTAGAAGCAGGCAATTACACAGGCAGAATAGTAGCCCAACCCAGCACTTAAAACTCTGCAAACAGTAGTGCAGGATGTTTCCCTTAAGAGACACTGTAAGACAGGAGTAAGCTAATAGAAGTGAAAACTGAAAAAGCTGAACTCAGAGCAGAAATGTTAGGGAATGCCATAGCTGTCATAATGAGACATAGGCGACTTGCTGAGGGTGGTGACAATGCAGATGGTGCCAGACAACCCACAGTGAGGAGACGGAGAAGAGTGTATAGGCCCAGGGTCACCTACCACGGGTTACATGAGCTGGAGATAGTAGAGTGCTATAGAGTGGACAGAGAGCTCCTGCAGCAAATTGTTGAGCTGTGCAGGCCATGCCTCATACACAGAACCAACAGAGGGGAACCCATCCCAGTGGAAACCAAGGTATGTGTTGGCCTAAGAATACTAGCAACAGGTACCTTCCAAAGACCAACTGGCGATATGATGGGGATATCACAGGCATCAGCCTCCAGGGTACTGCACCAGTTCCTGGATGCCATGTCAGCACATGTCGGTGATCATGTATATTTCCCCAATGCCCGTGAGGTATTGGCCAGCAATATGTGTCTCTTCCAGCAAATAGTGGAATACCCTGAGGTACTGGGTGCAATAGACTGCACGCACATACACATCAAAGTACCAGCCGGTCAGCGGGGTAGGGCCTACATTAACCACAAGGGCTTCCCCTCCATCAACTGCCAGGTCATGTGTGATGCCCAGGGCATAATAATGAATGTGTGTGCTGGCTGCCCTGGGAGTTACCATAATTCCCACATCTGGCATTTGACGCAGCTGTACCAGACATTTGCCAATGGGGACATCCCACACGGCCACCTAGTGGGGGATGCAGGTTATGCACTGGAGCCGTGGCTGATGACACCCATCAGAAACGCACACACACCTGAACAGGAACGCCATAATGAGGCACACGGACAAACACGTAATGTAATAGAGCGTGTGTTTGGGCTGCTCAAGTCACGGTTCCGGTGTCTGGACACATCTGGTGGAGCCTTGCAGTACACACCAACTACATGTACCTAAATTATCATGGTATGTGCTATGCTACATAATATGATCTTGCGAAAACAGCTGCAGCAGGACCAGCATTGGGCCGGGCCAAACAGCCCCCCACCATTGCCAAGGCCATCACAGGCAGAGCATGACTCGGAGGAGGAACAACCTGAGCCTGCCCCAGTAGGCAGAAGGAGGCGTGCCCAGCAAGCCTTGGCCTTGGCAAAGAGGCAACACATAGCACATACACTGGCTCAGTAGGAACCCTGGGAATGATACCCCCTCTGACTCACTCAAATAATAACAGGGATGCCTAAAATGACATGACCTGCTCACAAACATGTACAGGGAAGTGTAATATGCGCATCCGACAGAGGCACAGCACCACCTGAGGCATGAATGCTATGTGTTAAGTAATTTAACACCATGTACTATATGCACACCTGAGCACCCTGACTAACATCCACCCTCACCAAGCATGAAGCCACAAAATGACGATGGGATGATCAAGTGCAATATCTGGCTGAAGTAATGCTGTTAGTCAAAGGGGTGCCAATGTGTTTCAGGCTGGAAAGACATGCGGAGCTTGACATGATGTACCACCTGCTAGGGGTGGTGTGCACCTATCATGCCATGCCCCATGGATACTGGCAAAGGCTGTCAGTACCCACAGCATGCCCTGAATAGGTAAGTCTCAAAACACAAACACACCTTCATAGGTTCTACAAGGGATAGAAACCTAGATGTAATGCTACCCAATGACAGAAGTATAAACAGCAAGATGTGTGCAGTGTAAACGCACAAAGTATGGAGAATGTAGATACCAGTCCTGTAATAGAGAACTGGGTCAAGGCTCACATCAGCACCCTAACACTACCAGGTCACACCTCATACTGTGCTGTACAGCCGCAAAACATGGAACAAGCTACAAAAGGAGGGTGACTAGCAAGAAATGGCAAGGATAACCACACCCCCATGTTGGTACCACAACAAGAAGCAGCATGGATTAGCCATGGTCAAATAGCAATGGCTAAAACCACCTCCCAGTATATAGCCTGCTGCAGACTACTGTCCTAATACCAGGAACTGCACCTGGCCTGTCGGAATACATGAATATATCAAGCCCCCCCAAACCACATTATATTGCTTGACTGAAAATACCCAGACATACACCGGGAGCATTATACTAGCACCAACACAGTAGGAGAAAATTACCCAGATTCCATAAACCAAAATGCCCAGGAACAATGTACCACTCCCACAAGAGGGGTAAGCATACTGGATGTGATAATCAGCAACATGTGTACTGGATGGCAAGATGAGAAGTGTACCCCTCACTGGTAAGAACAGACCATAGAGCAATCACACTGGATATACACATCCTGACCCCAGTCCCTGGCCAGAATACCACAGTGAAAAACATGTGTAAAGCATAGGTTGCAGCCCTCAAAACCAATGTTGAATCCACAAAAGTCCCTGTGCAAGTGCAGAATATGGGACACACTACAGAACATGTTATACAGGCATTCCATGAACACAGCCAGGAATGCTTGGAGTATGCAATCACAAATAACAACAACACACAGTGCCATACACGCAGGCATCTGGCATGCTGGCCTCCAGCCATTACCAAACCATGCAAGAGAATGAGGAAGATACCACATGATAGAGCAAACAGAAAAAGGGAAGTAATCACTGACCAGTAGTATGGCAATAACATATGTCCACACATACAATCCACTAAGTCCAGCCACAACAAGTAGAATCTGTGAATCCAGAGGCAATGTGACACCAGTCCCAAGTACACAGACAACCACAACACCCCCCAATAAATACAAATATATGTGATAGATGCATCCATGTATCCAAACCAGAGGTTGAGCTCCACCAACTCAGTACTGTCAAAACTAGTCAGGAGGAGAAGGTAGCCACATACACCACAAACCCAGTCCCACATAGACCTACCACAACTGAAAACCAAACACATAAACACAGACAAATATTCCCGGAGGCCTTAATTACAAACACACCACACCAACAGAAGCCTCCAAAGCAGATCACAAGCAACCACAACCTTCAAACATAGCACATGCAACAAATAGTACGCAAAGCTGGTGTGCCAAACAGTCACAGGCCAGAAGGAGAAACAACATGCCTGATACAGTCGTAATAGGTGTCTGTATAGGCAGACACACTGCTGTCCCACTCACCAGACTGAACAAAGGAAAGGGTAGAGTAAGCTGCCTGTAGGCTGCCACATAACACAAGTACGCAGGTCACCCCAAAGCAAGCAGAAATATGATGCACTCAATGTCCATGCTGGTGTGAATTACCTGAGATGCACCTCCCTGGTCAACATCAAAAGAGACATGGATGGTCCCTCTGAGTATGTACCCCAGGGCGGTATGACACTGGCTGTGTGCAGCATCCAACCCTCACCAACAATAATGCCACAGTACAAACACAGAATGCTCATGTTTAACAGCTGGCACAGTTACAGCTGTCAGTCCAAGAGGGTCTAATGTCTGTCTGCTTGAGATGTCAAGCATGACAAGCCATGCTGCTGTTCCAGGGATGGCTTTCATCTGTTTCCCGTGTGCATCTGGATACTGGATAAGGCCTTTGCCACCTCCATAGAGCCGTATGTAGGCAAGGCCAAAAAGACTACCCACCACCCTAGAAAACATAAGTGGTAGGAAACATAAGGGTAATGCTGACCAATGCCATATGTGTAAACTGCAATATGCATGCCCCTGAGGCACTTTCCATTATGGAGAACATTGATGTCTGTGCAGTGACAGAAGCCTGCTGCAAGCCTAGTGATAGCACACCAGCACTACTAGGTTATACCACATATCATGTGTTATGGCCCCAACAACTGCACCAAAACATCAAAGGAGGGGGAGTATCCATATGCAGCACAGACACCCATATTGCCAGGTAACTGACAATGCACAAAGCAGCAGAGACCACCCATGTGCACATAACTGTAGTCAAAACTGCTCTACAGTCTGTAGCATGCGACAGACCACACTCTCACACACAAGAACTCCACCCAGACATCCGAAGACACTGGACAGTATGAATGTCCCACCAAATACTAGACAAGGTACACACAAATTACCACATAGGTGTCAAACAATTATGTATGCAAGGAATAATCAGGGACCTAGGGACACAGGTCAACATGAATCTGTCATGTGACACCCACAATGCCAATGTGGCTATGAAGATTGTCGATACTGGACACCGTTTCATGAAAGGATTCACATCAACATCAACAGAGGTCACTGTGCCACTGTACTGTTCCCTTATCAGACCCATAATTTAGTACAATGACTCATATGGGATGTACCATACGTGACACCTACAGCGGTTCGGAAGACCTCATAGTTACCCCACCAACAGGATAAAGGGTGTGAAATATATGTCATATGCTGCCTGGTTGCAGACACCCCAGCTGACTGCAGTCACACACTGCCTACACAGAGCCATTGTATGTCTGCTGTACAAAGCCATGTCCAACACAGGAGTAATGGACATGCTACACCACAGGAAATCAAAGCCATTGGAGCTGTGAGAGTCACAGATGTCAGCCTCAACACATAATGAAATAAGATGTGCTGGAGGGATAGATACATAACCCAGAGGCTCCCCACACCCAGAAACAGGATCCCAATCCATGGTAGGCAGAGCCCATCACTGACACCCCTCAACAGGAATATTGCCAAGTGGATGGATGACCGTACATGTATACTGGGGGTCCTCACTGTGTCACGACCAGACAGAGGCACAGTGAAGAACGTCATAAATGGCCATAATTGAACATAGCAAGGGGTGGCGAAAGACACACACACTCTGGCTAGGCTTACTAATGGCCTAGGGTGTATAGCCTAGTATGAACCCATGAATCTATGAAGATACAAAATGTACAGGACACTAAGGATAATCACAAGGCTTACCCAACTGATGGTAGGAACCATGTTGGGCATCCACAGATATGCTCCGAATCACACAGATATTACAAACAACATACCAAACACACACACATATTGCTAACATACAACCTGTCAGATGTAGTGCAAACACCCCCCCCCCCCGAGTGCAAAATACCTATCCCAGCAGACTGATGGTCCCCTGACATTGCAGATGCTGAGGTAACAGCCATCATCTGCAAAGCAGAACACACAGCAGCAAAGGAATGTGATGGTGTCTTCTGCTGACAACAACATGGACTCCAAGAATAATGGAATGCCAAATCACACTACTGCCCAATGTCAGCCTTACCACAGGATATGTACCCAAAGAGCAGTGTACAACAACAGTGGTCCATCACAACAAAGGTGTTGCCTGAATGGATACTTCAAACTACCACCCCAGGATCCTGACAAGCTTGTTCTGCACAGCTATGGAAAGGATCAGTATGTACCGCAGACAGAAGGCTATTGTGGACCTACTGATACTGGACCCTACACAGTGTGGCTGTTGTAACTGCAGAACCTGCCCCTAAACATGTCTGACCCATTTGAAGCAGTCATTAAGGTCATTGATGAGGGCAATGTGGTCCACACAGCGTAGCTGGACCGTGCACATGCTTCTAGACAATACCATACGAGTTCAGTATGGATATGTTCAGCAGCTTAAATATATACCCCTATGTCAGTAGAGGGGTTGCAAACCAGACCAAGGACAGAACTGACATGGTCAGACATGCCGCATCCATGTCAGACTACAAAGCGGATAGGAGTGGCATCCCACAAGGCCTGGTCTTGGCCCCCCCACCCCCATTCTGTATATATGTCCCATAGGTATAGGCCAACATAGAAGGACTGTGACTGAACATGTATGCAGAGGAGTACAAACAGCCCACCATATCCGACCCCCAGCTGACACAAACAACCCACAAAAGGGCCACCTACAAACAGACAACTGTAGCCATGGCCATGTCAGCAAGCTAATTGCAGAACTGTGTATAGACAACCACCATGGATATACAGTAAGTGCCCACAAATTACCACACAGGTGTTAACCCATGAGGTACCTAACATGTATTGTGAGACCTGGGTACAAAAGGTGATAAATATCCTGCACCGGACAAACATGTGGCTGTAGTGTTCACAGAAACATGTACCATATACCCACCCAAACATGAAGGTAGGCAGATGTAGATAAAGGGAACTCACTGTGGATCTTCAGCCATCCTCCATCAGCGTCACAACTGATTACAATAGCCCCTGTGGGATATACCGCAGCAGACATCTTCATCAACTGTGAAGTCCACAACAGTACCCCACCAGGGGTAGCAAAGAGCATGAACAGATGCCATGTGTTACCTGAGTAAACAAACTGCAGCCCCACACACCACCATCCTTCCCAGCTACAGGAAAGCTGTGCCTGATGTATGAAGCCATGTCCAACCTGGAATGAATGAACATGTTGCACCTTGTACAATCTGAATGGTAGTGAGCAATGCACATGAGAGACCTGAACCCCAGCACTGACATACATAGGACAAGCTGTACAGAATGATCCATAACACAGAAGGCACCCCCACTCTTCAGTAAACTCCTGGTACAGGTCAGCCAGAGAGCCACATATCAACACCCCTCAAGAGGAATCCTGATGAGTGTATGGGAGATGGTAAGCTAACCCTGGGTATCACTGTTATGTCAGAGGTAGATGGAGGCACAGTATACTAACCATGACATATGTCATGGCAAACCCCAGTTACAATGTGTGTCGAAGGACAAACACACCCTGGGACTAGCATCAGAAATGGCCTAGCAAACATCGCTAGTGTTTGCCAATGTTCACCCATGTTGTGGAATACACTAGCAATGTTGGACGAGCCTGGTGTAGGTAGTCCATATCTGAACATATTGCAACATGGTCATATGTGCACAACTGGCCCCTACACAGTCTGTTGTGCTCACTATGAAGATGTCAAGCAGTCATAGGACTAAAGCCCAGGATACTGTCCACCACAGTGAAAGTACTGAACCAGTACACTATACGGTACTACAGTGTTAGGTCATTACGAAAGTATGTTGAGAACTGTCTGTAAAGTATCCCATGCAATCCCTGCAGGCACAGTATAATCCCTGTTGTGGCAGACACGAAGCAGTTGGCCAGTTAGTACACAACATGACACCCAACACACAACCATAAACGTGAGATATTGTTGAAGTTCACACACACCCAAATATGTGGTGGACTTCAGAGTGCAACATATGGAAAGCTCACACTGGGCATGCTCGCACACTTTGATAAATGAGGCATATGTCAGACAACATGCCATGGAAAGGCTGAACTGGGCATGCTCACACACTTAGGCCATATCTCCGTTTAGCAGTTGGCCACACATATCTGGTATTTATACGTGTCAGTCCAGGAACCAACCACAACACAGCAATCAGCCCAGTGCACACAGTAAATGACCACAGAGACATAAGTGATATAGTGGATCGCCGTCATATGCAAACATCTTCCACAGATACACAAGTTGGTCATAGGAACAGGGAATGCTATGGCAATAAAGACCTGCAAACAGTAGAACAGCACAACAAATATTGTGCATCCGACAATTGAACATATGGGTGTAGAGGTCAATACTAGGCTTGTTGCCCTAGGGAATGACAGCTCAGCCAGAGTGTGCTTGGCATCTGCATCCCCAGGATAGTAGGCTACTGTGCTACTGTAAAGTAGGTCACAGAAGGCAACATGTGAGGCTAGTGAGCTGTGCCTCTGTCAAGCAGGGGCACCGTGGAGGTCCCAGGGATTGAATGTGCAAAGCCACAGCCATGTTGTCGGTGTGTGCTGTGAGAGGGTTGCTGAGGATCTCTGACAGTAGGTGTCCATCAATAACAGATGGAGGGGAGCCCTATCTGCATTCTCTGGATGATTCCACTGTCAACACTGTGTTGTAATGAGTATGTGTGAATGAAGTGCCATGCCGGAACTGTTCACAGATGTCCTCCCTCTGTGGGCTACAGCTCTGCAATGTATTAGGTCACTCTGTCTGTTGTACGGCACATATATGGCTGGTGTACAGCTAACAGGTGTGTTGTGGAGCAGTCATGGGTATATGTGGGATAGCATGACCAATGCAAACCGTACACATGCTCATAGAATGCAATCGTCAAGGATTATGCTGAGTGGCCAGTATAGTCCTCCAGCATGGGTCCTCTGAAGTCGTCCACCCCCAGTCTACACAAGTGTAGAGTCTACTTGTGCTAAATACAGTTTGTGTGCAGTGACAACCTTGCCTGGGGGTGGAGATGGGATATGGATGTCCAGGGAAAGGTGGGTATGGTCAGATATCAACAATGGTGGTCTACCTCTGGTGTGGAACAGTGAGTACCCACATTGCAGATGGACAGGTGCAATATGTATTCCCCCATGTGGCTGTGGTGTGTGGTTCTGCCATAGCACATGGACCCACAAATTGTAGTGGCTGTAGGGTAAAGTGGTAGAGGCCTGAGTAGTTCTCACACACAATATGCCTGTACCTGATGTTAACAACTGGAATGGTGTATGTGAACACCTGCATATCCTGGCACTGTTCCCAGGGAAGCTAAGTGTGTGTCCTGGATGTGGGTGTGGTGTTCTGGACTGGTTATGTTGTGTGTTACAGGTCCTGTGGTCCCAAAGCATGGTATAGAACATGACCTGCCAGTGCGATGTGCATATCTGACCCTGACGTAGGTGGCTGCAAATGCATATATATGCTATCCCCCACCTGACAGGTAGTACAACATCTACATACCTCTGTAGAAATAAAGATGTCAGCACCCTATAAATACTACAGGTGCAGAACAGATGCCCAGTAATTCAGATAGTGCGCGCTGCTAATGTGTCTCCCTCAAGTGTCATAATATAGTTAGGTAGGGGTTCGAATCCTGCAAATGCTCTGTGTGTGTGTGGGTGAGTGGGGTTTGTG
Source organism: Protopterus annectens (assembly GCF_019279795.1). NCBI lineage: Eukaryota > Metazoa > Chordata > Ceratodontiformes > Protopteridae > Protopterus > Protopterus annectens. Next base: position 597,628,095 of record NC_056730.1, on the reverse strand, counting down.
TGTGTGAGAGGGCAACGTCCCTTTTGGCAACTGGGAAAACACACTACAGGATGCACATTCCCCTTTCTAAACACTGATGATGTCAGCACCCTATAAGTACAGCAGGAGAAAAAAAAACACCCACTAATGCGAATAGCGCACTCCGCTAATGCGTCCATCTTGAGTGTCATAACATAGGTAGGGGAATGAATCCTGTACATGCTCGGTGTGTGTGGAGGGGGTTAGTGTGTGTTCAAGACTGTTTGAAAAAAGTATCCCTTTTGCCAACTAGGAGAATACACTACAGGATGCACATTCCCCTTTCTAAACACAGATGATGTCAGCACCCTATAAGTACAGTAGGCAAAGGGAAGCCTCCGAATAGTGCGCTCTACTAATGCGTCCATTTCAAGTGTCAGAACATAGTTAGGTAGGGGTTTGAATCCTGCAAATTGCAAGTGTGTGTGTTTGTATGAGGAGGGTTAGTGTGTGTGAGGGAGATGTCCCTTTTGGCAACTGGGAGAACTCACTACAGGATGCACACTCCCCTTTCTAAACACAGATGATGTCAGCACCTTATAAGTACAGCAGGAGAAGGGAAGCCTCCCAGTAATGCGAATAGCGTGCTCTGCTAATGCGTCCGTCTCGAGTGTCATAACATAGCTAGGTAGTCGTTTGAATCCTGCAAATAGTAAGTGTGTGTGTTTAGATGAGGTGGGTTAGTATATGTGTGAGGGCAATGTCCCTTTTGACAAATGGGAGAACACACTACAGGATGCACATTCCCCTTTCTAAACACAGATGATGTCAGCACCCTATAAGTACAGCAGGAGAATAAAAGCCTCCCAGTAATGCGAATAGCGCACTCTGCTAATGCGTCTCTCCCGAGTGTTGTAATGTAGTTAGGTAGGAGTTTGAAACCTGTAAATAGCATGTGTGTGTTTGGATGTGGGGAGTTTGTGTGTGTGCATTTCCATATGAAAAACATGTTAGTTTTGGCAATCAGGAGATCACACTACCTGATGCACATTACCCTTTCAAAATACTGATGTTGTCAGCACCCTATAAGTACAGCCAGAGAAAAGGAACTATCTAGTAATCTGAATAGTGCGCTTTGCTAATGCATCTCTCTCATGTGTCATGAGTTAGGTAAGGGAATGAATCCTGCAAATGGCAAGTGTGTGGGGGTAGTAGGGTGTGCGTAAATGCAAGTGTGAGAAAACAGATCCTTTTGGCAAATACTACAATACACCATATGCTGCATATTCCCCCAGTAAACACAGGGGATGTCACCACACTATCAGCACAGCCAAACAGGGCTAGTTGGTTAGTAATGCCAATAGTGCACTCTGCTACTGTGTCTATTACCATTGTCAGAGTACAGATAGGTATGTTTTGGTAACCCACAACTGCCACGTGTAGTTGTGTCACACAGTATGACCTTGTGTGGGTCTTTGTACATAACAATGCATGCCATTGCCTAAACCAGCAATGGCATTGCACACATGATGTATGTGTGTGACACATACACATAAATACTTGTGACTTGCAGTAGTTACCATGTCTGACACATGCCTTGAGTGGATAAATGGTATTTGCAATGTATACCAATATGACTGTGTCTTACTGTGCAGGGTCTGCACGTGGTATGTCTCTATACAGTGTGGGTGTATATGGTGAAATACCTACAGCAGGGCATACACATCTGGTCTGGGCCATATAGTGTACATGTAGTCGATGTACAGGTGCTGCATGTTCCCACCTGTTGTGGTAGTGGTAAAATGTCATTCCACTGCAATTCAGTGACCACATGCTGTGAACCCTTCAACTAGTGTGTGGTAGCTACAGTAATGCTCACGCACAATGTTTGGCTGGATGCAGTCCAGCCATATAAATACAGTTCTTGAGACTGTCATATTGCCAGTGCTGTTATGGAGGATAGGTGGTCTTCCTGTGTATGGGAGGGTTGTGTGTGCCAGGCTATGAACCAGATGTCAGTCCGACACACTGTTAGCTGCACATGATTAGGCCCTGATGCTTTGTGCTGTGCCAACAACCTGGAGGTGTGTGTATCTGTGGTACCTTGGGATACCACCCCCCTGTCCATGTGTGTTACATGTGTAGGGGACGACAGGCATGGTATGGGCATAACCTGTCAGTGATGGGTAACACCTGTGAGCCATGAATCAGGAATCTGGTACTGCACAGGCATTGCAGTTCTCCATGCTGAGGACAGTGTCTGGTGCATGCATCTTCCGGTGTACACTGCTGTTGTTGTGTAGCAGCACTGTTAGTGTCCTAACCTGTGTGATACCCATGGAGGTGGCTATGTAAACCATGTCCTGCAGCATAAGGTAGTATGTGTGTACCAAGGAGCTTTGCCATTATACATCGGGCCATGGGTGTCACATGCAAGATGACCCTTGCACATAATTGTGGCTGCCCTAGCATGTAAGCACACGTTGACAGCCGGCAGATACCCTATGAATGACAGTGGAGACTGAGCATAATGTAGACATACAACACCCTTCCCACATATAGTGGTAGCATACCTGGTGAGGGTATGTTGGCAACCAAGATCAGGCTCATACTGGCCTGTGCCACATGCTGAGAGATCCATTCTATGTTCCCTATCATGTAGTCCAGGGAGGTATGTCTCAGGTCAGCCATACTGGCATGGTCAATGAGTGAGTCATATGTGTCCATGCCTCTGACTGGCCTGTATGCATGTGTTCTGTGGTGGACCATAGTGCCCCTGAGGCATATCACTGTGACCTTCACCAGATACAGCCTGTTGAGCAGGACCCCAGTGCAGCACCCAAGACAGGTACCTGACACGTCTGTAGCAGGTGTGTTGTGTAGCCCTACAGGCTGTGAGTGTGTGGCACAGGGGATGTGTGTGCCATGTGTGGCATGTGCTCTGTTCCGACGGAACATATGCCTGTGTGCAAGCTGCGGAGGTGTGTGATGCTCAGGCAGGATGCTATTCTGAGGCCCCACGTATGCCCCAGTGTGTTCAGCATGCTGTCAGTACGTGTCAATGTCTGACTTGTATTGTAGTCACTGTAAAATATTTTATTTATTTATTTATTTATCCTACATTTGTTGACCGGGATAGTCTGACTGGATGCATGTCCATTTCCAGGGGAGGCCCGGGGAGAAAAGCTACAAGGGTAAGCAGATACAGCATTACATAATACCAGCATTACATATTACAAACAGATTATTTACAGAGATTACATAAGTAAGCAAATTAAACATGTTTCACAGGTTAATGTTAGTCCTGAGCACAAGTCAGGATTAAATTAAATTACACAGTAAACTGGTTCACAGATTTTACACATTCGAGTTAGCCAGGCTTGATACATTGACATAGCCAGTTAAGTGACAAATGTTGCTTGAGTCTAGTGTTAAATTGACCTAAGGTGGAAAGTAGGGTAATATCAGCTGGAAGTGAGTGCCAGGATCTACTTACAGAGTTTGCAAAGAGAGAATCACCGGCTGTGTTATTAAATTTGCTAGTCTGAATTAGTAGTTTGTTAGAGGATCGAAACGGTCTAGGATTGTTATAGGGGGTGATAATATTTGAAGTGCAGGAGTATTGTCCAGATTATAGAGGATTTTATAGGCCATAATCAGTTGGTTATACTGCATTAGGCTGGGTATTGCAAGCCAACCAAGCTGATTTAGATTGATGCAATGATGTGTCCTAAAAGGCAGCCCAGTGGCAAACCTGGCAATGTGGTTGTAGCAAATTGAGTGATTGTTAAGGACAGTCTTGTTCATATTCGAGAGTAGAGGGGATGCATACAGAAGGGTTGAAACAAGGTGTGAGCGAGCTATGGCACCTTTAGCTGGAGGGGCTAGGAAGGCTTTTATTCTATAAAGTGACCCTAGTTTTCTATTGATGGCTTTGATAATTTGGTTAACATGTAGGTCATATTTGAGATTATTGTCTATGATGACACCTAATAGTTTAGTAGATGGGTCAGGGGAGATTATTGTGCCTTCTGTTGATGTTATGGTAAAGGTGAAAGCGGTAGACCTACGTGTTGGTGAAATAACAGCAGTTTAGTTTATTTGGGATTTAGGATCAGACGATGTTCTGAAAGCCAGTTTTCTATTGTATTAAAGGTGGTCTGGGTAGCTGACTATAACTCTACTGGAGATGTGGCTGAGGAGATCAGAGTAGAGTCTTCAGCATATTGGATACAGCTGACTTTTGGGATGACAGTATAAAGGTCATTAATGAAGATGGAGAACAGCAAGGGCCCTAGTATAGAGCCTTGTGGTATTCTGAGGGTGTTAGGTAGAAGGTTAGACAGTTTGTTCTGCCAGAGGCCAGCCTGCTGTCGACCATGCAGATAGGATTGAAACCATTGGAAGGCTCCAGTATCTAGACAGAATGTTTGCAGGGTGTGGATTACAAGTTGGTGATCAACCATATTGTATGCCTTGGAAAGATCCAAAAAGAGGGCTGAGGATATATAATTAGTGTTGCAAGTATGGTTTATGGTGTTAGTAAAGGCTAGGAGGCCTGAAGTAGTGCTGTGATGAGGACGGAAGCCATGCTGAGTGTCTGCCATAAGGCGATTTTGGATTAGGTGGTGCATGAATTGTCTATGAGTAAAGTTTCCATAATCTTTGCAAGTGGAGAGAGTATAGCTATTGGCCTATAAGTGGAGAATTCAGTAGAGCTGCCTCCTTTGTGAAGTGGGATTACATATGATATTTTCCAGATGGTGGGAAATTTAGATTCTGCCATGGTTCGTTTGATTACCTTTGAGATGGGGTAAGCAATAGCATCATCTGATTTTGATAGGTACTCGGCAGGGAGTTGATCAGCAGAAAGTGTAGTGGGTTTCATTGTTTCAATCAAGGTACAGAGAAGTGAAGTGGCGACTGGTTGGCAGCTGAATGCAAGTAGGTTTCTAGGGGTGATACTTTCAGCACCAGGGGAGCTAGGAGGTAGATGGCTAGCTAGGACCTGAAATGTCTCAGTAAAGAATTGGTCAAAACTATCAGAAACATCTCCAGGGGTATTATCAATAGTAGCAGCAGGGATTGGGGTTGAAGTTTATACAGGATGTAGTATATATGACATGCCACCTGACAGGGTATGGCATTACTGGGTTCAGAGAGCCCAGTCCCCAGATTGGCTGTGTGGTGGCATCCCACACGTGTTGTACGTTTCTGGCCAAGGGTGATGGCTGACTGCATACATGTGGCAGCTATGACATTGACACATGACTCACAAAAACCACAACTGGACCATAGAGGTGATTCACAGGTTACCTTTGCACATGCTACCCTAGTAGTGTGATTGCCTTGGTAAGTACCAACACATAGGGCCAATGGGGAATAACATACTGAAGGTGTGTATGTGTGGGTGTACCGCTACTGTTTCATAGCACTGGCATATATGACTGCACACGTGGGTAAATGCCAGGTAAGACATGTGCAATGTGTCACAGGCAACGTACATGCGTACAGGACAGACAGTGACGTTCTGTCATGTGTAAGGTTGACATACGTATCGTACGCTATGCAGATGTCACTAGGAGTCTACAGAAGCATTGTAACTCTGCATTGCAGGTGTAAGCAGTGTTCCAGGTAACCCCAAGCGAACATGCATGCAAACAAAGCTACAGTAAACAGGGCCGGAAGTAGTGCATTGTACAACAAAGAAGGGGTAACAATAACAGTAAGTAACAATGCAAATATGTAGGCTCTATCAACATGTACCCAGGAATACACAGCGCAGATGCCCATGGTAGAACTGATATTACGTCATAGTTATTTGTGATTTGGATTACATTGGTACTGCACACATATCTACATGCGCGAACATCCACATTGCATAGTCGTGGGCAACTTGACACCATTACTGTACACATCCACCATTGCATATCACTACTTGCGTTAGCTTTCCCCCTGTGCTACCCATGTATGCGGCTATCTGTTGACAACCTTACCACCGGCATGCAATTATGTGCAGCTGTTATATTTTGGTATGTACTATGGGTGCAGATAACAATTCAGGACATTCATACAGTTACTGCAGCAGGCATGCTGGGATAAACACACAGTCATAGCAGCACACTGTACTGTTACCAACATGATACTACTAATACACTTTTATGTAGTCACCCTGTGCATCAGCAACGTGTTTACCTGTTCCCACAATGATGTTGGAGATTGCAGGAGGTGGCACAGTGTCATCATATGCACAGGGTGTGGATTAGGTATGCCTGAGTCAGCCACTGATACCACCAATTGACATGTGTGTGTATGTGTGTTGGTGAGGGCAGCAGTACAGGGTGAGGCAGTGTTGGTGCAGTGTGTGCGTGTATGTGGTCGCCCTAGGTGTTAACATTTCGCATGTGTGTATGCACGCACACAGTTCCACCTCATGGCTGCCATATACAGGGGTTTGTGGACAGCCACAGACTGCACCTGGCAGGTCATACAGATCAGTGTCTGTGGGCACGGACACGGTACCTGTGCCTGGCAGGGGTGCTACGGACCGTATCCAGTACTAAGCCAGACTGGGTACTGTCATCAGAAGCGGGAGTGTGTTGACTGGACACAGGTCCCTGTTGGGACTGTCCAGAGCCACGTGCACGTGGTCTCCTGGGGCGTTCCGATGACAGCACAGACCCAGCATTGCTGGGGCTGCTGCTGGCACTATGGGGGCGTGCGCGAGCCTGTTGTCATCCGCGCTGACTGCCAGCTGCTGCTGTTGCCGGCATACGGCCACGTCGATGCCGCAAACACCCACCATTGCCCTGGCTCATGGACATCTGGTTGTGGAACTGCTGTAATATGTCCCCACAACGTCTGTCTATGACATCGGAGAAATTACGGATAGCATCCGCGATGTCACGCATACTGTCTGTCATGGCTGTGCGACATGCTCTCAGCTCCCTCAGACCCTGTCTGGTTTACCTTGCCATATGGACTGTGCCTGCATGACAGTCTGAAACATAGCTTAGGTTGACAGACCTCTTTGGGCCATCGGCCAGTGGCAGTATGCCCACGGATTCTCCCACGAGAACCCATGGGCAACTGTCTGTGTGGTACCATCGGAGGACCCTGCCCATGGCTGCTGTGTGGGGATGCATGTGCCACAGGTACCACATTACCCTGGTCTATGCCCACTGTATCCTGTCCATCACCTAGGGACAATGGTGACAAAGGATGTACTGGCAGGATGACTGTGCGCAATGATGGGGTTGACAGCTGTGTACTGTCAACTGGCTGACCAATGGCAGACCCTGACACACCTTCCTGTACCATTACACAAATATCATCATTACCAGTACCCGTGGCACAAGATTCAGGTTCCCTGCTGCAGTTCACCAGAGCAGCACCAGAACCTGTGGGAGGAAGACAGGAAACACAGTTTACAGTCTCCGGACATTGTTACCAGTGATGCACTTCTACACACATGCACACATGCACACATGCACACATGGACACAGGCACACATGCACACATGGACACAGGCACACATGCAGACATGCACACGTGGACACATGCACACAGGCACACATGCACACATGCAGACAGACACACATGCACACATGCACACATGCAGACATGCACACGTGGACACATGCGCACGTGGACACATGCACACATGCACACGTGGACACATGCGCACATGCACACATCGTCACATGCACACATGCACACATGGACACATGCACGCATGCACACGTGGTCACGTGTACACATGCACACATGCACACGTGGACACAGGCACACATGCACACATGCAGACATGCACACGTGGACACATGCACACGTGGACACAGGCACACATGCACACATGCACACATGGACACAGGCACACCTGCACACATGCACACATGCACACATGGGCACAGGCACACCTGCACACATGCACACCCCACAGTATACACACAGAGCACTACTGAGTTACACTACTGTTACTAGCATTATCAGGACTATTATAGGTTATGTTAAGCACACTCACCAGCATGGATGGCCTGCCTTGCTGTAACCCAGGAGGGACCTGCAGAAATGATGAGATTAATGTCAGTGGGCACAACTGTGCCATTGATATTGCATATGATACAGTGTACATAACAGTCAAGTGTACATATGGCATATTACCTGCACGCTCCATGTCGTGCTGCTGTGTGGAACCAGCCTCCATCATAATGCAGGTGTACTGTTGTTGCTTTTCCGGGGCTGGAGCCACAACACTTAGGAGTAGCCCCTCCAGTCTGATGAGGGGGGGATGTGTGGCCACCCCACCTCCTGTGGCAACCTGTTGCCTGTGGATATCTAATGCATGCTGACAGACACTTCGGATTAAATCACTGCAGTGATTTCGTACCTGCTCATATGTCCTGTTATGCGTGCCAATATCATTTATCCTATGGACAAGGTCTTGCCACAGTGCAGCCCTCTCCTGCTGATTCTGACTAGTGCGGGAAAACAGGATGTCATACTCCCGCACCAGGCTCTGGTGGATCTCCTAGTCTTCCGCTACAGAGTAGGTGGGATTACGCTGATGCGCCATCTCCCTGGAAGAGAAAACAAACAGGATATCAGCAGACTATGTCAGCAATATATGGCACACATACTATACATGATACTCATGTGTAGTGATATACTACTACTCCCATATGTTGCATGTGTGTGTGTCGTGGTGGATACACAGGTACATGGCCAGATATCAGTGCTCAGCCAACACCTGTGCAACAATAACTGCCACATTCCACACAACATAGTAGCATGCCCCATCGGTCAGCACACACTGACAGATCCAATGCACAACCTCACTCTGTGGGTTCATCCCAAGGTACTGTATGTGGGACGCCGTCCACTACTGTGATGTGGACAGAAGTTACTCGGCCTGGATATACATATCCCACCACCACCACCAGCACAGTAGACTACTTTGATATGTATGTGATTAGACAGTTATTCACTTGCTGGGACTGAGATGGTATCCATGCAGCACACTGGGCCAGTGGAAGCCACAAGCCACACTGCTGACCCCTTTGCAAATGCTTACCATGGACATGCCACAGATTGCATGGAACTTACACACACATTTCTAACCCAGACCCTATGCACAAAGGTTAGGCATCCTGTCCGGTGGACCCCAGACAGAGGCAGATTATATAACAATAGCAGGAGGCTACTGCAGGACAGAGCAGATTCACATTAAGGGAAGGCATCTGTGGTCAGCACTGGTACTACGCTATGGTCCATCATAACAACGGCCACGGCCTACTCTGGGAGGGAAATGGCCACAAACACTATGGATGACCACAAGGCCTTCTTCAGTTATGTTACACATATGGACCACATGCCTCAGATATGCTCTGTGTTAATACACACCTACTTAACATTCACCAAACACACGGATATTGGCAACAGTCTTGCAGACATGTTCGGTGCACGTATACCCCCTCCTTCTCCCCCACCAGTTGAAATATTTATCACAGCTGTATGTAACCTCCCTATAATCTCACATGTCCAGGTGAGGGCCGCCTCAGCAGAGCAGAACACACAGCATCACTGTGACCTCATGGTATCCCTGGATGTGTGCTACCTGCACTCCGAGAGGACATACAACCGCATATAACACTGATAATTTATCTTGGCCGTACTACAGGATATGTACCTGGACAGTGGCATACAGCGACAGTGGTCCCACACCACTAAGGAGGCACCTCGACTGACCCTGGAAACTACCACATCATATGCATAACCGGCCTGGTCTGCTAAGCTATGGAATTATGCAGTATGGGATGCATATGCAGTGATATCGGGTACCTGCAGACACTTGTTCCCAGCCAGTGTGCCTTTGTGATGGGCTGATCCTGCCTTTTGAACCTGGCTGACCTTTCAAAGCAGTCACTACAGCCATTGCTGGGGGCAACGTACAGACAACTGCTGCCAGGATCATAGCCTAAGACTGATTGACATGTAATGTATGGTCATCCCCTTTTGGTGGAACTACGTACACACAACATATCACATGGGCATACCTATAGATACAGACCTATGACACATTTGGAGGGTTCACAGTATGCACACTATTAACCTGCTACTTTGCATTACCTGTGTTTGTCGCAGCTGGTTGCATTACCACTGCTTCTGCTTGCTGCTGCTACTGTCACTGCTGACAGCTATGCGTGACAGAGTCACAGTGTATAATTTTTTTTTTGTTCTCTCTCTCTCTCTCTCACTTTTCTCTCTCCCTCTGTCTGCTTCCAGACAGTGCAATGAATGTATTGCATGTGTGGAGTGTTAGTACTGGATGCTTTTGTAGGTATCTGCATAGGTCCATGTGATGGCCTCTGCACCAATTGTAAGCCAGCATTTGCTAATTGCATACAGCCAGTTGTGTACTGATTGCAGTTCTCACTGTGATTTCAGGTCAGTGCTATAAAAGGGTATATGGGATAGGCATTGCCCTTTCAGATTGTAAGGGCGGGGACCATGCTGGTATGCTGTGGACAGTGTTCTGTGAGTGTAAAGGTTAGTATCTCTCTCATGATTCAGGCTGTGTTGTAGATTCACATTTCTCCATTCCTCTCTCATGTTCCCTGTAGTAAGTGTGTATGCACAATGACTCCTACAACTATATATAAATATATATTTATACATATATATATATGTACATATACATACATTTATATATGTACTTTAACTGACATTATCTACAAGCTACCAACTAGCATGGCTGTTTGTGGTCACACAGTACTATTGTGGGAATCCAGTAGTTTTGACAGTAATTCTACATGACATGCTTTGGGTACTACACATCCTATATTCCCTTTACATTCATCCCTACTATTACATGTTATATTTATTTTAGCACAATGTCCTTATATAAGAGTCATGGCTTAGTGGTAGATCATACAGACTAGTGTTTCCACGGTCCTGGGTTTGGGACTGACAGTGGGATTTTATTTTGCTTTTGAACTGAGTACAGGACCTTTCATTCAAAGTGACTAAGGCACTTTTAAGCAGTTGTAACCAGGTTAGCGCTGGTTTGCGCGGAGCTCACGCATGCGCACTGGTGGTTAGCTCCGCGCACACAAGCGCACACCCGCTTACAACCGCTTAACAGTGCTTACTCTGGCGCACACCCGCGCTATTTTCTTTGAAAGAAAAGAAAATGGGGAGACAGGAAAGTGGTGAAAAAGGGGTCACAAAGAGGGTAAGACAGTAGTGAAATAAGCTTGGGATTTGCAGGAGGGATGTAGGTAAGGCCCATAGCTGCCCATTTCTTCATCAGCAACAGCTGTGCATATGTATGTAATTTGGTGTGACATTTGAAACTTTCCACCCCTGAGAGAGGTGTCAGGACAACAATAATACTTGTTGTACAGCCAATTGTAATTGATAGATTCCATGTCCAACAGACATGTGTGCGGAATGGGCAGCTATGAATGGGGCGTAATTTTTTTGTGGGTACAGAGTGCCCTTTTTTTTTTTTTTTCAGGTGAGAGTGGTATGTCAGGTGAAGGAAGTCGGTACAGCTGGGGAGGTAGGTTGGCTAGGTAAACAGACAAGACAAACAAGACGCATACAGGGGCGATGTATGACATGTGTGGGGGGGTTACACAATTGACGGGGACGGAGGTTTGGATATCCAGAGCCCATGAGCCCACAGATGGCAACAGTGGAACTGATATCCCCACCCATAGGCAGTTGCCACTGTTCCTTCACTGCCCAGGACGGGGCTGTGCTGGGGGCTGTGTAGGCAGGGCAACAGGCATGCCCGTTAGTTGTGCCACCTGTGCCTCAATCTGGTGTAGGGGCTCGAGAACAGAGTCCCGAATCTCCCTACGCACCACAGTCCGGACGCTACGGAGGGTGAGTGGTGGTTCTCCTCCGGCCACACTTGCAGAGGGGGTCAAGCCCCATCCCCTGCAGTGCTTCCACTCGCAGGTGGCACAGGGCCACCGGAGGAGGGTCCAGACTCGGCACTAGTGCCAGGTGCACTCGCCAGCTGAGGTGGGAAAGGTGGGTCTGCTGGAACCCGCCTTCCCTGTCGTCCTATGTTCTGCATTATGTCATGACAGTTTGAGTTAGTGACATATAATACCATTCACAATTAGTTGTAACAGCATGCATTAGTATTCCCATTAACCAAACACCCAGATATTCACACCATTGAACAGCGTGCATAACACATGCATAATTTGAACAGCAATACACAGTCCAACAACATGCAGGGTTAATTGATGGCAACAGGCCATCAGGTTTGGATGTATGAACAGGGCAGATGCATCAACGGACATGCAAATATATATGACCCAACAGGACAAATGTCCAGGGGTGTTAATTGTGATTGCACATACCATTTTCACGTGGTATGGGTTATATGTGGTTATAGGGTGGGGTGAAGAAAATAATATTAACACCTTCAAATACCAATACATATGCTGTACATTTCTAATAGCTACAGATATATACACACTACTGTTCTAACTACAGTTTCCTATATGGTAACTATTTCAACTTGGTGATAGGACTGTTACTGCAACATCAATATACATCAATATACATTTTATTGTTCTTCATACACATTCATATCTAGCTTTGTTCAGCTACATCATCCTGCTACATTTGCTTTATACAGCTGTAGACAAGTGTGGATATTTGGTATATCAGACAATCATCCTATCTGCATATTGCAGACTGAGAGCAACATATCCAGATTTTGGGATACACATTCCAGATGCAGCAACACTTTGAACAGATTTTGCTGTTTGGTTTTGATTCTCACATGCATTTCATTCTGTCTTGACTGCAGTATACTTTATTCAGGGGTTATTACTACTGTATTGCTGGATTCATGACACTTTCTCACACTCTCTCACTTGCTTTCATTTTACTATTCAGGATGGTACTTACTTCTAGGCTTTATTGACATGTTTTACCTGTAGTTATTACAATCCTTTCCAGCAGTCTCACTTCTGTCATGTTTCAGTATTTCAACAGGGATATATTTCACACATGTGATTTCATCATCTTCCGCAGCTATACTTTTCAGCCTGCTGCAGGTTGTGTACTATTTTCTTACAGGTGGGGCATTTTTATTTCAGAATTTATGTCAGATAGTTTCATTTTTCAGTTTAACTTACAGGCTGAAACAGACTTTTGTAATCAAGCAATACTTGCAGACACTTTCACACTGTTACTTGCACATTTTATTCCTTAGTAATTACACTGCACTCTTTTGCTGACTGTCATACTTTTATATTTCTTTACAGTTACTGATAGTGGATTACTGACCTGCCTGGTGGCGCAACCGCACCAGCCTATCACCTGCAGCTGTAATATAAATGAAGTAATATTGGAATACACATCTCCATAATATCAGCTAGTTTAATTTCTTACATACATAATTAAATGTAACTTACTCAGTAGTGGGGCGTTGGGTGTTTGCCGGGCCTCCTGGATCCAATGGTTCAGTTGGTCCTGCTTGCATCTCTTCAGGTCCGCATGGTGGTGACGGACCTGCTCACCAGTCCTTGGAATCCCTGTGGCACTGGTGAGATCATGAGGCCAACTGGTCCCACGCCTCAGCCCTGTATGCTCCCCAGAGGACCTGTCCCTGCATGAGTTGGGCATCATGATTGTGGACTAGGAGCCAGACCATGTACCTGGACTCCTCAATGCCCCACCTCTGTGTTCGAAAGCAACTACCCTCTCCTACTCCTGTCATTCTGCCTGCAGTTCAGTTCTACAATCGTTTATGCTGTGTATTCCTGCCTATGGGGCTTATATAGTCCGTTTTTCCCGCACATATCTGTGATTGGCCATTTTGGAATTGTATCAACTTCAGTAAACCTGCATTGTCATGCTCCAGTTTGTATTCATTCCTATATATTAGCTATTATTGCATTTCTAGGTACTGCTGTCATGGCTTAGTGGTTTGGTACCTTGACTATGGTGTATAGTATCCTGCGTTCGAACCTGGCCACTTCTTTTTATTTTTCAAGACTGTCTAGACATGCTGAGGGGTGTGTCTGTGTAAAGGCAGTTTTGATACGGCTTGCTCAACGTTGCCCGTCAGTTAGCTTGTTTGTGCGGTGCGCAGCTCCGCTCAAATGGGGTACGCTGGTTTAAGCCTCATTTGGCTATTGGCACGCATATTACGCTCAGCTGAGCTAGGGGCACTTAAATTCAGCGTGTTAAACCACTGCTCAGCTACAGGCACTCATTTTGCACCAGTTAAACCACTGCTCACATACGGGCAGATGCACTCACCCTGTTAAACTGTAGCTCAGCTATAGGCACATCTGGCATTTTTTATTCTTTTGTTACCTCACATTTCTTCAATATAAATGGGCTATTTCATTACATTTTACATAAAATGTGGTTTTATGTGTACATATTTGTCAGGGACTTGTTTCGTGCTTATTTTGCTAAAAATAAAAATTGGTGTTGTGGGGGCTTGAACCATGAATGCCTGCTCTTCAGCCAGCATCTCTACCGCTACGCTATTGCTTCCTGGCTTACTTTGTATATTTAGTTCTTGTATGCTTTCCCACTGACTGCTAACTGTAGCTGCGCTACAGGCACACCCGCTCAAACGAGCGCACTCACGGTTAAACTTTTTTACAATTTAAAAAAAATATATAACATGTTTATTTATATATTTTCTGTTCAAAGTCTGCGGGGGCATGTGTTGTGTTGTGTTTATTCATATTTCCGTGGACTCTGTCGTGGGTGTTTACTTTGGGCACTTTTCCTCTTCTGGGGGCGTGTCTGCTTACAGGGCTCGGCCTACGGACACGCCCCCTACTGTCTTACACGGACCGTGTTAGCCTTAGGTGTGATTCAGCATGCTCTCATGAATATGCAAAGCATGCTGACATCACTCCGTTTAACTGCAGCCTCCGTGTATGAGTTATAACTCTTACACGGAGGCTTCGTGAATCCTGCCCATCATCTTTGACAAAATGCCTGGTATGACAATATGAACCACCAATGTTTCAAAATCATTTTTTTAGATAAGATAAAATGGTAAATGATAAGCAGTAGTGTTCTGACAAGCAGAGTTTAAATAATGTCCCTAGGCCAGCAAGCTAGTCTCCATTAAAAAAGGACATATTTTTGATCTATAACCTCATCAGTATACAGTAAGAAAAAATATCACTTTCATATTTTCAGATTTTTAGCTTAACAGCTAACCTCTAGTGTTATTAACACACATCTTATAAATATCTTTTCCCAATCAAAGGTATTAGACCCTAATGATGCTGTGTTACAGCAAGGCTGGATTGTTTTTATGTCTTGGCAATGCTTATTTAAAGGCTAGGTAGATACAAGTTGCCTTTGCCAAATGTTTCCATGCAATTTTGCCTGAAAGTATAGAGATAAAGAACTGAACTGAAAGAGTATGATTAAAGAGACACATTGTTGATTATACCCTTTGACTTTAGAATAGCAAAAATAAAAGGCATTGTTAGTAGATGGCTGGATCAAGCAATTCAATTGAACTTGAAGTTAGGATTCTTAACAGTTATGGTGTAGCATGGGGTAAAAGCCTTGCTACATAGGGAGCAGTACTTACTACTCAGGGCCTATAGCACAATAGTGTTAAAAATAAGAGAAATTTACAAAAATGGTCACAAAAATAATGTAGCTTATCACTTAAAATTTAACTTCATGAAAGAAGAAATCATTGCAAGGTATGAAATATTCATATTCAGTCCCAAGCAAATAAGATTCAAGGTAGCTGAATTATCTATTGAATCTTGATCATCAGCCTAGGCATATTTTTTTCTTTCTTTCTGTCTTTTTTGCTTTATATACTAATTTTTATATCTTGTTTGTGATAGTCAGCATGTTCTGTTTTGCCTTGTCCTGCATTCAATTGTACTGTATTGTATTGCATCTTGTAATATTTGTTAAGTGGGAAGCTTTTCTTCCTGGGCCTCTGTGAAAAGGGTCCTCTCATTGCCCAGATAGACTTTCCTGGTAAGCAAATGCTGAAAAATAAATAAATAAATATAAACATGTTAGGAAACTGTGCAGGAAATAAGACAAAAAAGACAAATATGAGCTATGATATTCTGAGATCTACTAAAAAACAGTATATAAGTTTAATTTGGAATTTTTAGAGATTGCAGATTATCAAGGATTTTATTTTTTTAAACAATATACCGGAGGAAGGAAGTTTGATCTCTTCTTCTTCTTTCAGCTGCTCCCTTTAGGGGTCGCCACAGCAGATCAACTGTTTCCATTTCTTCCTGTCCTCTGCATCTTGCTTTGTCACACCAACTGCCTGGATGTCCTCTCTCACTACATCCATAAACCTTATCTTAGGCCTTCCTCTTTTCATGTTACCTGGCAGCTTCATCCTTAGCATCTTTTTCCCAATATACTCTGCATCCCTCCTCAGCACCTGTCCAAACCAATGTAATCTTGCCTCTCTGGCTTTGTCTCCAAACCTTCCAACCTGGGCTGACCCTCTAATATACTTATTCCTAATCCAGTCCATCCTCATCACACCAGTGCAAATTTTAACATCTTCATCTCTGCCACGTCGAGCTCTGACTCCTGCCTTTTTGTCAATGCCACTGTCTCCAACCCGTATAACATAGCTGGTCTCATTACCCTCTTGTAGACCTTCCCTTTCACTCTTACTGGTACTCGTCTGTCACAAATCACCCCTGACACTCTTCTCCACCCACTCCATCTTGCCTGTACTCTCTTCTTCACCTCTCTTCCATTACTCTGAACTGTTGATCCCAAGTACTTAAACTCATTCACCTTTGCCACCTCTGCTCCCTGCATCCTCACCATTCCTCTGTCCTTCCTCTCATTCACACACATATATTCTGTCTTAGTCCTGCTGACCTTCATTCCTCTTTTAAAAGACCAAGTACCAAAACTCCACCAATAAAAATACAAAAAAAGGCAAACTGCAGCTGTAGTTGAATTCAATGTGACAAAATAACACCAAGAAATAGCGTAACACCCTTTTTATTTCCGCTTTCGTCCGTGGACTACATCAGAAAGGTGTAGTCCACGGACGAAAGCGGAAATAAAAAGGGTGTTACGCTATTTCTTGGTGTTATTTTGTTACATTGAATTCAACTACAGCTGCAGTTTGCCTTCATTCCTCTTTTCTCTAGAGCATATCTCCACCTCTCCAGGGTCTCCTCCACCTGTTGCCTACTCACACTACAGATCACAATGTCATCTGCAAACATCATAGTTCAAGGGGACTTCTGTCTGATCTCGTCTGTCAACCTGTCCATCACCATTACAAATAAGAAAGGGCTCAGAGCTGATCCTTGATGTAATCCACCTCCACCTTAAACGCATCCATCACTCCCACCGCAGATCTCACCGCTGTCACACTACCCTCGTACATATCCTGTACCACTCTTACATACTTCTCTGACACTCCCGACTTCATCATACAGTACCACAACACCTCTCTAGGCACCCTGTCATATGCTTTCTCTAAATCCACAAAGACACAATGCCAAAGCAGACACCCAAGCAACCGCTACCCCAAAACAAAACACGTGCAACACATATCTCAAAAAGCCAGTGTGCCGAACAGTCACAGCCCTTAAGACTAAACAACACACCTGATACACTTGTAATAGGTGACTCTATCGTCAGGCACACTGACGTCTCGCTCACCAGGCTGAACAAGGAGAGGGTCACGGTGAGCAGCCTGTCGGGCGCTAGGATCCGCCACATAACACAAGCACTCAGGTCACTCCAAGGCAAGTACAAATATGACTCAGTCATTGTCAATGCTGGTGTGAATGACCTGAGACGTACCTCCCTGGACTACATGAAAAGAGACATAGAGGAGCTCTCTGAGCATGTAGCCCAGGCCGGTATGACCCTGACCTTAAGTAGCATCTTACCCTCACCAAGAATGATGCCACAATATGAAGACAAGATGATCAATTTCAACAATTGGCTTAAGTACTGGTGTCATTCAAAGGGGATCCAATGCCTGTCAGTTTGGGATGATATGCTCGACAAGCCACGATGCTTCGCTAGGGACGGCTTGCACCTGTCACCCCTGGGCTTTCAGATATTGGCAAAGGCTATTGCTACCCCCATAGTGCCTTTTTTAGGCAAGGCTCAAAAGACAAACCCACCTCCATAGGTATCACAAGGGATAAGAAACTAAGAGTAATGCTACTCAACGCCAGAAGTCTAAACCTCAAGATGCACTTTTCGAAACTCTCCTTAGCATGGAGAACATCGATATCTGTGCAGTAACAGAAACCTGGTTCAGGGCTCCCGAGAGCACCCCAGCACTACCAGGTTATACCTCATACCATGCTTTTCGGCCCCAAAACTTGGACCAAACCACAAAAGGAGGCGGAGTATCGATATTCATCAAAGATACCCACACCTCCAGGTTGGTGGCAAAGCACGAAGCATCAGAGACTATCCATGTGCAACTAACAGTGGGTAAAACTGCCTTCCAGTTTATAGCCTGCTACAGACCACCCTCCCAAACCCAGGAACCCCACTCAGCCTTCCTGAGAACACTGGAAAATATGAAGGTCTCTCCAAACACCATTATACTGGGCGACTTCAACTACCCAAACATAGACTGGGAGCATTACTCTAGCTCCAACACCCTAGCCCAAAGGTTCCTAGAATTTATAAACTCAAATGCTATGGAACAACTTGTTACCACTCCCACAAGAGGGGAAAACATACTGGACCTGATCATCACCAACATGGGGACTCTATGCACCAGACCAGAAGTGTATCCCTCACTGGTAAGATCAGACCATAAACTAATCTCACTGGATATTCACATCCCAACCCCACCCCCTGCCCAGAAAACCACAGTGAAAAACTTCTCTAAAGCAACTTTCACACTCCTCAAAACTGAGGTGGAATCCTTCAAAGCCCCCAGGCCTGTGGAAAATACGGCCCAGACCACAGAATCCTTTATAAACGCATTCTATGAACACCTTCAGGAATGCATGGATCATGCGATCCCAAATAAAACCAAGACCCAATCCTCCAAAGGCAGACGTCCTGTCTGATGGACCCCAGCCATAAACAAACTATACAATAGAAGGAGGAAGCTACTAAATGACAGAGCAAAATCCCAAAAAGGGAAGGCATCACTGATCAGTATTAGCAAAAAACTACGGGCACTCATAAAATTGTCTAAGGCCAGCTTCGAGAGAAAAATTGCACAGGACATTAAGAATAATCACAAGGCTTTCTTTAGTTATGTTAGGAACCTGGGTGGTAATTCCCAGATATGCTCAGAATTAGTCCAAAATGACAAAAAATACACCAAACCCACAGACATTGCCAACATCCTAGCTGACAGGTTCAGCGCAAAGTCCCCCCCCTCCCCACCAAAGGGGCAAATATCTATCCCAGCAGAGTGCTGCCCCCCTGACATCTCAGATGCTCAGGTAAGAGCCGCCCTCTCCAAAGCAAAAAACACAGCATTAATGGGACCAGACAGTGTCCCGGGCTGCGTCTTACATGAACTCCAAGAAGAGCTAAACCCAAACATAAAACTACTGTTCAATCTCAGCCTTACTACAGGATATGTGCCCAAAGAGTGGCGTGCAGCAACAGTGGTCCCTCTCCATAAAGGTGGTGCCTCAACGGATTCTGGAAACTATCGCCCCATAAGCCTGACTAACTTGGTCTGCAAAGCTATGGAAAGGATCATCATGGACCTCATAAATAAAGATATTGGGGACCTACAGACACTGGATCCTACCCAGTAAGGCTTTGTTAAGGGCAGATTCTGCCTCTTAAACCTGGTTGATTTCTTTGAAACAGTCACCAAGGCCATTGATGAGAGGAAGGTGGTCCACACAGCCTACCTGGACCTCGCAAAAGCCTTCAATACAATACCCCACTTGGGCATTATAGATAAGCTCACCAGCTTAAATATAAACCCCTATGTCACTAGATGGATTGCAAACTGGCTCAAGGACAGAATCCACATGGTTAGAATTGCTGGAGCCATGTCAGACTCCAAACCAGTTACAAGTGGTGTCCCACAAGGCTCAGTCCTGGGACCTCTCTTGTTCGGTATATATTTCTTGGAGGTACAGGCCAACACGGAAGGACTGTGGCTGACCAAGTTTGCAGATGACTGCAAACTGGGCACCATAATCGACTCTCCAGCCAACACAAGCATCCTCCAAAAGGGCCTCATAGAAACAGACAAGTGGTGCCAGAGCCATGGCCTCAAGCTAAATGCCAAAAAGTCTATAGTCATCCCCTTTGGCAAAACAAAGTGCCCACAAATTACCACATAGGTGGTAATCCATTAAGTACAGAAGAAGTAATTAGGGACCTGGGGACCCAAGTTGATAGCAATCTCTCACCATGTGGCCAAAGTGGTTAGAAAAACATTTTATATAGCCCACCTAATCATGAAGGGATTCACATCTAGATCAGGGGAGGTCATCATGCCTCTTTACTCATCCCTCATCAGGCCCATAATTGAGTACAATGCCCCTTTTGGGATGTACCTTACCAGACACCTGCAGCAAATGGAAAGACCCCAAAAGTACCTCACCAAGAGGATCAAAGGGCTCAAACAGATGCCATATGCTGCCCGGTTAAAGAAACTCCAGCTCTACTCAGTGGCATACTGCCTGTTCAGAGGCGATCTGTGCCTGACGTATAAAGCCATGTCCAACCTGAAATTAATGGACATGCTGCACCTCAGAAAATCCACATCCCATTGAGCTACGCGCTCGAGAGACTTGAACCTCAGCACTGAAATAAATAGGACATGCTGGTGGGACAGATTCATAACCCAGAGGCTCCCTTCACTCTGGAATAAAATCCCAGTCCAGGTTAGGCAGAGTCCCTCATTGACTCTCTTCAAGAGGAATCTTGATGAGTGGATGGGAGATCGTAGGTTTACCCTGGGTATCACTTCTGTGTCACTGTTAGACAGAGGCACAGTATACTAACCTCGAAAAAGGGCATAGCAAAATAAATTTAAAATGGGTGGCGAAAGCCAAACACATTCTGGTAGGCTTATAAATGCCCTAGGGCAGATAGCCTAGTATGAACCTATGAACCTATGAACCTATGAACTCCTTCTGACCTTCTCTGTACTTCTCCATCAACACTCTGAGAGCAAACATCGCATCTGTAGTGCTCATTCCTGGCATGAAACCATACTGCTGATCACTAATCATCACCTCCCTTCTTAACCTAGCTTCTACTAATCTTTCCCATAACTTCATGCTGTGACTGATCAGTTTAATCCCTCTGTAGTTACTACAGCTCTGCACATCACCCTTATTCTTAAAAATCGGTACCAAAACACTTTTTCTCCATTCCTCAGGCATCCTCTCACTTTCCAAAATTTCATTAAACAATCTAGTTAAAAACTCAACTTCTGTTTCACCTAAACACCTCCATGCTTCCACAGGTATGTCATCTGGACCAACAAGTTTGATCTACTTTAATAAAATATGACTTTTAGCATGAGATTAGTTTTAGAGGTCTTATTCAGAAAAAAAGAGGTATAATCCGATGTGACTCTCTCCCATTCATCCAGTCCTGCATCTCAGTGATGTGAAGGTAGACAGTAAAAGAAAGTCTGAGGAAACAGTAACTTGATAGGCTATTATGGAAAGGTAGCTAAAAAAACCTCCTCTTGTACTTGAGGATCCCAATAACAAGCTCTTTCTTCTTTTAAAATATAGCAAGCCATTTGCTACAGATTCTATCACACAAAAGAGATGAAGTATTTCAACCCTGTTTGCAAACAAAGTATCAGCATTTTTTTCTGAATCCCTGTACTGTACTGGCAAGGCAACTAACTGATCAGATCCACCGAACATGCCCTCTAATATCTTGTTCCTGGTGGGGCTGTCCTCTTTGTCCAAACCTAGCTACACCTGTGAAAAAAAATGCAGCAGTGCCTCTGTAGTCAACTAACAGAGCAATCAGCTATAATTGGCAGTTCAGCATGGACAATGTTTGTATTCATCTTTTAAGGGTGGGGGATAAAGAACTAGTTCTTGGGGTTGGTATGCCACCTTTCTTACTTTTATAACCTTTTTATTCCTATATTCTGTCAAAAGCACTGTTTATTTCAGCCAGAGCCACCCTGAGGAGGTTCCAATTAGCTTTGCATGGAAAGAAAATGTTTCTACCCCTCCTGCCTACACAGTAGGTTAGTAAATGTTCTAGTAGCAGTGCATTTTCAGATTTTATAGTATAGAAATAAATAAAAAAATCACTATTATTTCTCACATGATTCTATGACTTTTTCAAATGAATGCATACAATGTGTGTAGTTCTTCAGCGTTTAAAATTGTAATATTATAAGAAGGATGTTTTCTGTTTCCAGTTTTCTGAGCAACAATAGAAAGCAATTATTGCATTCCTTTTCATAAATAAAGAAATAAACTACCATGTAAAAGAAAACTGCTTTACATCTGTGGAGTATAGCAGAAAGGGATGTTTCATATATAAATCTTTCTAATAATAATAAATGAGTACACAGAACTATAAAATCATCTTCAGCAGAAGCTGTAAATTAGGTAGTTTAATTTAAGCTAAATGGGTGTCATTTTTTTTTTTTTTTTTGCCAACGGACAACTTATTTTTGCTGTAGTATTGCAGTTATCATGCAGCAATGACTGGCCCATTAATAATAATTTAAAACAAGGTCTTCTGCTTCAAAACTGTCACTGTCTCCTTTGATTTATATTGAAAAAAAAGTGCATGGTTTCACCAGAATGCCTTTTTAATCAACATGCACATCATAAAATTACAGAAGGTGGAGGAATGGAGGCTGGAAATAGAGATGTGGAAATGCCTGATGAAAAGGAACCATTAATAAAATGCACTTTTGCTAAAAACTTCACGTAAAGTAATTTGAGCAGAAGAAATCATTTTTTAAACAATCAGTTTCATGCTAATTAAGAAGTGATGTGGAAATTAATTCATAATAAAGAAATACCATCATAATGCTAGCTGGGTATTACTTATAGATGAAATAACCGATTCATTTCTCAAGTAACTGGCTTTAGTTGTGGCAGGAATAAAATTCACTGCTTTTATATACAAAAAGCTTGCTAATAGATACATAATGAATATTAATTCCTTCTTACAGAAAAGTATTCTGTAGTTCTTGACTGACAAGGAGCATAAGCATTAGCCAGATGAGCTACAGCTCGTGAGTATGAAGAGGTCGGGGTGGCAACAGCTTAAACTGGAAGACATACAAAGTACTTTAGCTTGATGTATGGGATGCTCAAGTTTTACCTGCTTCATGAGGAGCACATAAACATCTGTGGGATGGGATGCCATCACACTGTCCACTTACTAAATATACTTTATTAATTCCATGCCAATCAAAGGTCTAAATCCTAGTTAACGTTAGGCAATGAACTGCTAATGAGTGTCATTAGAGTCCTCTTGTCTGCAGTTAGCATTTGTAGGATTCTGTGCAAATGCAGCTCTGGCAGCTGTCAGGAAAGTTTACCCACCCAGTGTATCTGGTCATCCCTGAAAAGAAGCAGTTGTGAATAATGGATTTACAAGGTTGACAGATAACAAAAAGTACAGTAAATATGTGCTTCACAGATTCCCTAGTGTCTGAAACATAAGATTTTTTATGTCACTTGAGTATGATTTAGTTAACACCAATATATGACACAGATTTGGGGGCATATCCCAATATATTTAGTCATTTACCTGTTCTTTTTTCTGAATTCTAAGATTAACATTTTCCCTTCCACTTGCTGCAAGAAGCCAAGACTTAAAGACTAAGGCTTGGAATCATCAACTTTAAGGTTCTGTGCAAGTAAGTTTAACCTAATTTAATAGATCACCAGAAATTCAAAATGACAGTCATGATTAATGAAGGCCAACTTTCCCAGCTATCCCTATGGCTCCAGAACTGTAATAGGGTTCTGCACAGAACCCTAATTTTGTGTAGTTGTGGAGAT
>NC_056730.1:597464150-597601650 GCF_019279795.1 Protopterus annectens | reverse complement strand
AACACAGGAAAGTGCTTACTAGCACTTCTGGTAGTTAAGGGTGAGACAGAGACATGCAAATTAACTAATGATGAGGTCTTCCTCATTGTGAATAATGTGTCTCCGAATCACAAATTAGCACATTCTGGAAACAACCCATTTTAGCACAGCTCTTCCCACCAGGGCCTGGATTGTTTCTGATTCCCTAAGACCTGCAGACATGTTGTTCTTGTTCCTATTATGTATCCAGCATTACAGATGTATTCCATTCACTAGATTGTTTATAATGTGGATGAATTTATAAAGTTAAACAAGTATTCTGTGTTGAGAATATATGTTGAACCAGTCCAAACTATATCTAATTATCCATCAGTTTTTTATATATATGTTTTATAATCTGTGTGGATGAATTCATAAATGCAAATGAGCATTCTGTGTTGAATAAATATATCAGCATTAATCTTATGTATACTAATATTTTTTTATAAATTATTGGTAAATGCTTTTAGAACTGCTGTGGTTTTAAAAATGTATAGTTTGCATAGTCTTTATTATCTAATTGCTTCTTATTTTATAATTATTACAAACATTATTTATGTATTTATTTTGTTACCTGAGATGCTGAGCTGATCTATTGATGTTTTTTCAGCCATGACCAGAGTGCAAATACAAGTAATAGACAGTGAATGCATTTTAAGTAAAAACAAGCATAAAAATATATAAAGAATAAATGTACAATTGAATGAAATAACATTTACATTTTGAAGAGATAGAAATTACTTCTAAGACTATGAAGTACTTTGCACACAAAGAGATAGTATTTTCAATCCGTAGTACTGGAGCTAGAATAGATGTGGGACTTCAAGTTGCCTAGAATATTATGTTTCCCTTTTGCCAGATAAAACAACAAGAAGTGTCTCAAAAGCAGGTATGCCTGGCTTCTTTAGTAAGGTTGTTGTTGTAATATATATGTAATGTCCTACTGCCAACATTCAGCTAGAAATAAGTGTGCATCCCAATGAATGCATGCATGCTGTTTTGGGGCACATAATTATGTTAAAATGCATTCTTAGTAATCTGCTTTCATCACAACCATTATATTCAAAGTGAATCTGATCACAGTATAGTTTACTGAATTCAGTTTGCCAAAACTTCTGCACCACTTAAACTACAGAGTACATTACAGAGGACTGTGTTGAGAGGATTTAATTAATTTTTGCAGCACCAGAGTGATTAAGTACGCAGGAGCAGATGAAAAGCCTTCATGACAGATGTGGGAGTCTTCCCCCCCAGAAATGCTTTTTTGTGGTCTTCGTGAAAGTATTTTTGCTTCTAGTATGGATACTGTCACTGCTAAAATGTTACATGTTGAGTTTGGTAACATCCTGTTTAGAAGCAAGATTTATGCTAGCCATATACATAGTTTACTCATTTGAGGTAATACATTCCTGTGTTATAAATATTTACACCTTATGTTTATTTGACATTTACAGATAATTCTGAGTTAAATCACATGAACCACAGCTGGATAACCTTTAATGGTATAAGACCAGTAAATGTACTTCTATTCATTTTGTACAGATAATGTCAATCTAAAGCAAGGCTGTATGGTAAGCAAACTAACAGTAAATGTAAAGAACATTAACTAGCCCACTTGAGGAATTGTGTCAGTGCAGTATTTTATACAAACATGTACATGCTGATAACAGTCTAACCCCCAAGTGTAGCCAGGCATACGCAGTGTACACCAAACCATATACATTTTTGAACTAATATATTTATTTTGTGTTATGATGTGAACTCAGATTTACACTATAAAAATGTTGTTTTCTTTTTATATACTTTGTTAAATAGATTTTATTCCTGAATGATAGACTGGCTAAATGGATTTTTGCTTAAGCTTGCCATTTTAAGATTTTCCCATTATTAAAAAGAAATGTTGTCCTGAATCATGAAAGCTGGGGGGGGTCTATATTTACATTTAAAAGGACAGGGGCTTCTTAAGTTCTCAAGTTCTATCAAAGCACTGGGATATTTCATAATAAATAAAGAACATTCCTGAGAAATTCTAGAGTCACATTCATTAAAGCAGTTGTCATGTGAAAGGAAATCATGCAGTCAGTTAGCTCAGAATGGTAATAACTTGCATTTCTAAAAGAAAGTTACATGATTATGTCTTATGAAATTGTATTTTACTTCTTATAAGAGAAATAAAAGATCAACTGCATAACTAGACTTTATATGTGCAATAAGATATGACTCTATTTAATCTAAGAAAGATTACATATGTCAAGGTTTAGTCAGAGATGGAGTACAGGCAGGTAAAATAAAAGATTGCATAAACTAAACAAAAGGTTTGCAAGAACTAAAATAAATCAGGTGAGTCACATCCTTCATTTTAATCTTGACATTTCAGAATGATACTTCCAGAAGTTATTTAGACTCCTGCAAATGACTTCTATCCTATGAATACAAAACAAAATTGACAAGAAAGATTAATTCTTACAGTTTTAATGTAGAATCAATATTAACAGAATATTCTTTTCGTATAGTATTTTAGTAACCCTTTAAAGCTCACTTGGTATCAATTCTTATCTTCAAGGTACACACATATTATATTAAATGATTTGCTTATTGCTTTAGAGTAGGCAAGTATGAGAGCTGGAAATAATAATTTCTGAATTCATTTACTCCATTCATTAGCATATCATTTTTCTAACAATGCGGTGTGCTGACAAATGAAATTAAGTTTGCCATTTAGGTAAAATAACTCATTCAGTGTTTCACAAAATGCATGATTTTATCAGGACAAGGAAATAATACGTTCCAGTAGCACTGTTCTCTACAATGTATGACTAGCATTTATGAACTGGTCCCGAAATTCTGTTGATAACTTCCCATTATCATGTTTCAGATCATTAACATCCACACACAAACACACACATGCGCGTGCACGCACACACACACACACACACACACACACACACACACACACACACACACACACACACACACACACACACACACATATGTATATATGTATGGATTTGATTAACAAACTAACTTGGTCAAATAGCATTTATGTTGACGTGCACGATTTTGACACAAATTGACTGACATCATGCACATTGACACACTACTACACATGCATCCAGCATTAGTCTTGGCACATGCAAACATTTATTAAAGAAAAAAACACAAAGAAAATATATTTTTTTTTGCAGGGGGGGCATGCCTTCCTATAGCCCCACAGCCCCTGCTAATTAAGTATTCTCATTCTGAGATTACATGTATTACCCTACCTGGGGATTGCTAATCTTACACATCTATTGACCATCTATTCAGCTGACCAAACAGATGTCAAGCCACACACACATGTAGGCCCCTTTTACTGAGAATAGCATGCAGATAAGGTACAAAAAATGTAAGGTGAAAGGTCAGCTAGGATTTCTATCACCCCTCAGATTTATACACTTGGAGCTGATGTGAGTAAATTACTATCATTGTGCTCCAAGTACCCCTCTGAAAAAAAGGCACATCTGATTTCATAGGCCATATGTAGCAAACAAAATATTTAAATATGCATAGAAGTAACTAAATGTACTAAATTAACATTGTGGGCCTAGATACCTCAGTATATTATAAATATTGTTTTAATTATGTAGCCTCAGGAACCCTTGCCTGTAGAAACTACATCAGAAAAGAAACTGCAATTGCAGTTTAGATGCTAAAACTAAAGTAGATACAATCAATAACCTTTTCATTTAAAGCTGGTAACACTTCCCTCTAATGACTACTGTGTTTAGTGACTTCTGAAAAAGCTAACTTTCTTCATTTACTTAATCCCCTAAATAAACTTTGGCTTAAAGAGGAATATAAATTTAAAATAGCTTATGAAACCAGAAATAACTAAATATTTTTCTTTAATTATATCAGGAAGTTAAGAATGGGCAGCGGTTAACATTGTCACCTCACAGCAAGAGGTTTTCTGGTTCTATTCTTAGCTGGGGTACCTTCTGTGTGGAGTCTGTATGTCCTCCCTGCATTTGCGTGGGTTTCCTCTGGGCACTCCGGTTTCCTCCCACATTCCAAAGACATGCATCTGGAGTGTTTCTCTCTGGGGCTCCACTGAAAATAGGCTGTGTGCTAGACAGACTTTCCCGGTCAACAAATGTTAAATAAATAAGTAATAACTAACACCCAGTAATATTGAGTTAGTCATCAAAAGCACTGGCCACTTTTTTTCAAAATGAAATGGTTAATAATTAATATTTGATCAAAATGAAATGGTTAATATCTTACCTGACAAATTTAGTTCAAATTCTACTCCACTCATACATTCCAAGGTTGCAGCCGTCCCTTTCCATTACTGTGTAAAATGTCCTCTCAACCCTCTGAAAGGCTAGGAATACCTCATCTCTGACCACTGGTAACACTGCAGGTTTCCCAAGTATCAGTACTAAATTGACCTTTTTGGGCCACTATTTAACATCTTCAGTATAAGCTGATGCATGGATAGCAGTGCCAAACAGAACCTGAAAACATGTATTATAATTAATTTTGGTAAGCAAACCATTTTCACACCATACCTCACAAGCCAGAAACTCCTCCAGTTAGACACTTCCATAAGTGATTAAAGAATTCTTGGCAAGAATTCATTGTCCTTTGACCATCATTTCTCCATAGCAGTTTTGAAATCTTTATATCCAGCTCAACAGTTCCAAAGGAATCTCAGCTAGATTCAAAGAAATTTGAATTTGCCTCTGTAATTACCTTACCCGTTAGTAAATACAGTCCCAGTTTTGGCATGCATTCTTTGAAACGTCACTTAGCTTGAGGGACCTAAGTGACTCCTAGCTAAAACATTCAGGGCCTTTCAGACATTAATTTACTCAAACAGACTGGGGTCCCCTCCCTGTTCACAATCTCTTACAGACTCTTCTAATGTGTTCTATATCTAGCCTTTTAAGTGATGAAAGGCCCATCCCTTCTTGACTTCCAATTCCCCTTTTTGACTTCCAATTAATTCACAAAACAAATAGATCCTCAAGTTAAAGGTCCTAAACATTAATCTGGATCATAGATGCACTGGCTAATAGATTCATGTCTCAACCCATCTCCCCCATAGTAGTATGCTTGGCCCATTCAAGGCAAACCTCCAAGTGCCTGTTCACCATGTTTCCCATCGCAGACCTCTGTTAAGGTCTGCCTAATTGCCTGCCCTAAGAGCAATAAGTACCCATTGTGGGTAGCTCTACAGGGAAAACCTTGTTGGCATTAAAAGCTGCTAAATAATGTGCTGAAAATGTGACAAACAATTACAACTTGCTCAAAATCACACAGTAGCAAATGGAGATGAGAGTGTTCAGACCTAGTACATGTGATTACAAGAAGCAGTTTCTTAACATCTCAGAGGCAAAATGTCTGCCAACTCAAATTCACTTAAAAAGTTAGCAGAATGTTAGATTTTGCAGCAACATGCATTTTCTGAAAAGCAAAACTGTAAAACTCTAATGACTGACATTATTGACTGAATGTAATGCACAGTTACTTATCAGAAAATGAAGTGGCTAATGATGGTCTGCAGTTAGTGCAGATGATTAGGTTCTAGGCCCTTCATGAGTTGCTTCCTATAGTTTGGGAATGCTGAGTTTGATTCTTTCAGTTCCCATTTGACCACTATGTGACAAAGCAAGTCACTAACTAGACAATCAGTGGTACATTGTATGATTCTTTCAGGGTCTATTTGCTAACCAGAGCTGTTTATTTTCTGAAAAAAATGACACACACACAAACACACACACACACACACACAGACACACACACACACACACACACACACACACACACACACACACACACACACACACACACACACACACACACACACACTAATGCTTGTGCTTGTTTCTCCAGCTTCATTCCTTAGCTTGTTTCTGTTCCTGTGGGAATGGCTGTCATTACATGTAGCTCAGCCTGAGTCTCGCAACTAATCAAGTTCCTTCAATATCTGACTCCCACTGCTACATGACTCCCATGCAGAGTAATTCTCCATTGCTTAATTTTAAGTCTCCAAAAGCAGCTCAGCTCCCTTGCACGGTTTGTGAACTTGTGCTTGCTACAGTTACTGGCTGTATTGTACTGCACTTGAGGCAGAAGCTTGTTACTTCTCATAAAGGGGACCACAAGCGAGCCTTTTTTCCATGCATTAATTTTTACTCTGTAGGTCATGCTGTAGGTGCAAATGACTTAAAATTAAACTGATTTTTTGGCTAGCCATGAGCCCCCTTGAAGCTGTGAACCATGGGCAGCTGCCTGTTTCACTCCAATCATAACCTGCAACCATCTATGGGTGTGTTGTGCTAATGGCTCATGATATTTTTTTTTTTTGGTGGGGGGTGATTTTGTTTAATCTATTTTGTGTTTTTAAACATGTGAAGAAATTCAGGGGAATGGAAACCTCTGCCAGAGGAACCAGGCAAGACTATCTAGGCATTGTCATTTATATATATATATATGTACACACACACACACACACATATATATATATATATATATATATATATATATATATATATATATATATATATATGCATGTATGTGTGTGTGTGTGTGTGTCTGTGTGTATATATATAAATATATATATATATATATATATATATATATATATATATGGTCTATATTACATAATCGAAGAGACACATCTTCGAATATGTAATGATCGACCCCTAAACACTGAAATGCGAAAACCATGAATGGCCAAAACCTCAGATTTTTTCCCAGGGAAAAATTTTGCGGGGCCATAGAAACAAGACAAACACTTCAAAAGTAATTTAAGTGGTGGGCTTTGACCCTCACACCCCCCAACATGGGGGCTATCCCCCACACACCCCCAACTAAATATACCAACTCCAAGATCGCTCTACATTGGGGTAAAGGGTAAACTCCGGGAATGGTCAACTTAGAGGTCTACTTAGAGGCGATCTCTGCTTGACTTACAAAACCATTCTGACCCAGCCACTGTTAGAAATGCTACATCTAAAAAATCCCTCTGCACCACACACTCCAGAGACCTCAACTTTATTACCACAATCAAAAAAACGTACTGGAGGGACAGGTTCATAACGCAGAGACTGCCCATGCTATGGAATAAACTTCCCATACATGTCAAGCAGAGCACCTCGCTGACCCTCATGACACATGGGGATAACTCCAGTGGCTCTACTCGACAGAGGCACTGGGAACTAAGGTTGGCTAGCATGCTGCCAGGGTAATTATATGCGCTAGGCTTGTAAAGGCCCCAGGGCCATTAGCCTAGTACACACCTATGAACCTATGATAGATTGTATGAGAAAAGACCTGTGAAAGTCAGGCATGACTTCTGAAGAAAGTAGAGGAGTGGCATTGATTTGGGAGAGAGATGTAGACAGCTGACAAGACACCCTGGCTCCATGTAGAAAATAGGCAAAAGGGGTGATGATAATGATTTGTTATGTCTTTATTATCAGATTAAACAGTGTAATTTTAGATTAAAGGAGAAGGTTACTAAACTGCTGGTGAATTTAGCTAGAGATAAGAAGAGATACTGTAGAGGTGATTCCTGTGTAGGCTATGTTGGTAAACTGAGGTCTAGTATGCTCTTACCTTTAATGAACTAATTTACTATTTTTTTCTAGGAAATTATCAATTCCAAAAATCTTTGGACATGGACTCATAGGTATATACCCGGCAAACAACCACTGGAGCCTTTATAAGCTTAGCAATGCATTCCAAGCGTATCCCACATGTTTTTGTACTTTAGGGTTGTGTTAGGGGGTGTATGTAAGCTAGGGTATAATTTCCAAACTGACTCTATGCATTAGAGAAATGGGTGCTTTTCCAGGACTGAATTTCCATTCTTTCATGCACTGAGGCAGGTTATGTTTGAATATGGTTAGGGAAGGGGTCTGCTTCATATGGATGGGAAGCTTGTTCCAGAAAAAGGGAATTTTCTGAGACAAATGCTTATCTCCAACATATCTTATTCATGTTGCAAGCAAGCAAGTTCATAGATAGAGTAATTCTGAAGCTATTCATTTTGCAGATATGCAAAAGGTTCATCAGCGTGGAATCCAAGAATGCTTTGCATGCCAGGCATAGATCGCCTCTTAACAGTCTGTAGATTACAGATTATAGGAATAGGGCTTTGAGGCGATCTGCATAAAACATGTTGGTTACATCCTGTTTTCTTTTTGTGAGGAATCTCAGTGAACATTCCTGTTGTTGCATGTGCCTGGTCTTATACATATAGATGTGGAAGTTATACCCAGTGATGGGCCTGATGAGGGCCAAGTACAGTGGCCAATGTCTTGCTTGGACCAAGATGCCATGTCTTTGTGTATAAGTTGAACAACATCAAATGATTTCCTTACTATCTTAGAGACATGTTGGTGAAATGCCCAACTCTTTAGCTATAACTGGACCAGTTTATCAATTGCTAATTAAAATAACCCACCATAAAGATACTTTTTCATAACGGGTAGTTCTATGAGAACATTAAGGAAGGTACTATGGTTATCGGAGGACATGGAAGATGCACTATACCAGTCAATAAAATGATCATTTGTTTTGTTTAACAGATGATCAGGAAAAGTTTGTAGTTCTCACGGAATCTGCCTTGAGGTGATATAGTTTCTGACAAATGTAGAGATGCCACCACCAGGGGTATAGATCACTCAGTTAGCGCCCTGAATCGGTCCCATGAACTTCTGCCCATCCTTCTCAGCTCTTCAAGTGAAGAGCAAAAAAAATAAATAAATAAATGAAAACTTCTTTAGATTGCCAATTGGCAATTCTGTTTCATTCATCTCGATATTCTGCTTCGTTAACCTGAAATGAATGTGCAGCATTGTGTTTCAGTAAAGTAAAGTACATGTGCAATGTTTTCCTTCATTAAAATACACTTTAAACCAAGCTGAAAAACTTGTCAAACAATAGACACCTTTGTGATCGATGAACTTCATGCACGTCTGTTTAATGACCTCCAGTTTTGAAGATGTTGTTTTACTGCTGTGCTTCATTTTACATTTATGAGAGTATTTCAAATGACTACTTTGCATCATATTGCAACACTGATTTCTCATTCATTTAGTTTTATTCTGATGAATAAAGGGAAATAAACCTTAGTCTGTCAGGAAGAAAGTGTGTATATGTGGATTTCCTAACATTCAGACAAAGCAAGTTATATAGTGGCAGTTGGTGTGAATTGTAATTATTTTTTACACAGTGTCGGGGAGCAAAGTATTACTGCCAATCAGAAATGAATAGCAGGTCTGTAGATATATTATTCCGCTTGTACACACATCTATTCCAGTATCTGTGCAATGGTGACAGCATCAGCATTATGAACGAATAACTTTTGAGTTGCAATGAATAAAAGAAAAATATCTGCATGCTGCCCACAGTTCTCATATTTCAAGAAAATTGAGTATAGGCTAGAA
Organism: Protopterus annectens; assembly: GCF_019279795.1. Classification (NCBI taxonomy): domain Eukaryota; kingdom Metazoa; phylum Chordata; order Ceratodontiformes; family Protopteridae; genus Protopterus; species Protopterus annectens. The sequence continues at coordinate 597,592,192 of NC_056730.1, read as the reverse complement.
AGACCATTCAAAATACAGAATTCAGGTTCATTAACTAAGTCAATGAACCCTGCCAGGAATCAAGTGATGTCTAAAATATTACCATGTTACTATCCTGTTTAATGTCCGGATGTAACTTGTTCCATAAGATGACCACAAAGAAATAAAGTTAATCTTACAGGTACTTCTGCATCTGTGAAGTTTAAGTGTAGCACGATGTCCCCTAAAACTAAACTTTGACTGAATAAGCTCTAGATTTATAAGCACCTTGAACTATCCATCACTAAATTTTGGAAGTGAAGGCATAATTTTCTTTTAATCTGGCTAGCAAAAATAATATAATCATGGGGACTTTAATCTGCTACTGTAAGAATGGTCCTTATATGCAGAACTCCTTTGATGAATTTCTTTTGTTCATTCCCCAAAGAAAAGAGGTCACATTTATTAAATATACACAAAATAGAGTTATACCGCAGCACACGTCTAACATAGGCCACATATAACGTGCCCAAAGATGTGTGTGAACATGTGGTGTTTTTGAAAATGAACCCTAAGATCTGCAGAGCTTTCCTCCTAACCACTTGAAAATGCTTTTTGAATTTAAAGTTGTTAGATATTATATTTCTTAAATCTGTTGCTATTAAGAGCAACATACACAGATGAGTCTGAAGTGAACGTCCACATCTTCAGCCTGGGTAACCAGACATGACTCCATTTAATATAGATGAAATACCTACTGATTCAACGTTTTTCTATCACAGTGACATTAAAGAGTATCTTAAGCTTAGAGGGAACTGGAACTAGTTACATTTTATTGTTTAGCTCTTACGTTTATTGACCTCTTACTGTGTTGAAGCCACTGTAGTCATTTCATGCTGTAAAACAAATATGTAATGGGAAACCAGGATAAGTGAATGAATGTCCTGCTTCCAAAGCAAGTCAGCAACTTTCATCATCCTGAAATATGACCTACTGATTCGTTCTCGTTTCTAGCTTTCTGCCATCTGAGCAAACAGTACACATTTTTCTGTGTTGCTTTGCTGATCCCTATGCATTCTTTAAGGAGACTCTCCCTTAGATGCTATTAAGATGCAGAGTGTATCTCTCAAAGGTACACACCTTCCTGACCCTGAAGGTTACTTCTAAAGTGGCTGCTCTTTTTAAGTTAGTTCCTTTATTCTCTCTTCATTCCTGTAGATAGTTGCTTTAAGATCATCGCAGGCCAGTATCGGCATGAGATATAAAGCCATTCTGACAGCCAGAGTTATAGTTTTCAAAACTCAGGGTTATTTACTGAATAAAATAAACTATGCTTATTTCAGCTTTGGGGACTATATAATCAGTATACACACATCTGGTGAACAATTTTTCTAGGAAGCAAACAGTTTAAGTATTGATTGTTAAAACTTTTACAGTCAGGTTACTGCCTTCTAACACAGTCACATATTGCTTTTTCAAAAACAGCTCAGTACTCACAGAAAGCAAAGTTCACTCTAATCCCTTCAGAGCTGTCAGCTGAATTTATCAGACAGATAATTCACTTTCCTTGTACAGGAGAACAGTTTCTGAAACACAAAATAATTCCTCCAGCACAGCTTGTAGAAAATATTTTTGTGTTCTTTCTCAGGCCCAGAAGAGCTTATCCTTTAGGAAACAAGCTCCAGACATTACTACCCTGTCAGTGTCTAAGGACTACATTTTACTTCTCTCCAAAGACACTCTACAGTGCCTTCAGTACAGAATAGTAAAGGTCTGCCATGGAGGGATGGTTTCTTATGGTTTTCTACTGCAGATTCAGCTGTGGGCACCATGACTTCTCTGACTTTAACAGATATTTGAGAGCATCTTGCAACCAGTTTTCTTAACTTAATGCCTCCATTACAGCCAAAACCTTGCCACTGGAATATGTTACAATATGCACACATAAACGTTTGTGTGTGTGTGTGTGTGTGTGTGTGTGTGTGTGTGTGTGTGTGTGTGTGTGTGTGTGTGTGCGTGCATTTATATATATATATATATATATATATATATATATATATATATATATATATATATATATTTGTATTTCTGTGTGTGTGTGTGTGTGTGTGTGTGTGTGCATGTATATGTATATGCACACATAGTCTCTTGGTTGGACTGTCCTGTTTCACTGAAATGAGAATTGTCTAATATTTTAGTTGATTCACCAAACATGCAGAGGTAAACTTAGTGCAAGTACATCAGATTTAGGGTTTATTTATTTTATTTATTTATTTGACATTTGTTTACTGGGATGGTCTGACTGGGTCTACAGAACCCATTTTCAGCAGAGGCCTGGGGAGAAAAGCTCCATATACAATACAATACAAATACAGTAAAATCCAATACAGTACAAATCACATTAGAAATACTATACAAAATAAGTTGAAAGAACAAACTATGTTACAAGATGTTACAATATATACTACACATATAGATGATTCTATAGAGTTAAAAACATTATAGACAATAATAGCCACTCTCACTATACATGATGTAGTGTTCAAAAAAATAGTACGTAGGTAGAGCAATGTGTGACATTGACTGCTATAGTATATGAAAAAAAAAATAGCCAGAAAGTTAGTGATGTAGAAAGACAGTGAGAGAGTTAAACAAAATAGAAGCAATACAGCCGGAGGAGTAGCTTAAGGATATGTTATAGAAACAGAGAAGGAGTTAGAAGAGCCTTATGATCTTGCAGACTGTGAAGGATTGAAATGTGACAGAAGAAGAGGATGAGGCTAGTGTGGAAGAAGATGAAGTGCTGAGCATCAGGCAGGCTTTATGCAGGAGCAGAGCCATGTCTTTTTGAGATGATTTTTTAAAGAAGCTTTGAAATGGGTTAGGCCAGGCATAGACCTGGTAGCTAGAGGTAGTGAATTACAAAGTACAGAGACAGAGTATGAATACAGCGAGTGACCTGGTTTTCTTGTGGGTTTTCAGACAGCTAAGAGATTTTTGTCTTCTGATCGTAGGGATCGATTTGGTGTGTAAGATGTGACTAGATTGGTTAGTGCAGGGCAGGCAGTAGGCTTGAAAATAAGGTTGTGCAAGGTGATAGTTGAATAAAGGCAAGTTGTTTGGGGAGTTCAAGCCAGTTTAATTCTAACAGTGGTTTACAGTGGTGTGTGTGATGATTAGAGTTTGTGGCAAACTTTGCAACTTTGCTGTAGCACTGTTCCATCTTGTTTATGGTAGAAGCTTGTAAGTGTGTTAAGATAGGGGCACCATAAAGAGGGGAGGGAAGTAAAAATGTTTTTGCAAGGGTAGCTTTGGTTGCTGCAGTAAAGAAATGTTTGTTTCTATATAACAGTTACAGTTTTTGATGTGTTTTCTTTATATTTTGCTGTATATGGGGGTCGAATGAAAGTTTATTTTCAATAATAGTCCTAGAAGTTTGGTTTCCTGCACTATTTCTATGGCGGTGTTGTCAGATACAAGGATGTTGAAATGATCAGTGACAGGGGAGGTATTTTTGGGATGAAAGAATACTAGTTTTGTCTTCTTAGGATTAAGAAAGAGTTCAGCATGTCTTAGGCAGGATTTGACTGCAGTAAAGGATTGTTGAGTTTTTGAAATTAGTTCTGGTAGTGACTGAGCAGTACAGATTATGGTGGAATCATCAGCTTATTGAATGAGGGTCCCAGGGTGAGAAGCAGTGTGAAGGTGGTTTGTGAAAATGCTGAAGAGTAGGTGTCCCAGGATGGAGCCTTGAGGGACTCCAATAGGGCTGTGGAGAAAGGGTGAGAGTTCATTGGACCATTTCACTGCTTATTTACAATCCTTGAGGTAGCTATGAAACCATTTTACTGTGTTATGTGAGAAGCCTAAATTAGACAGTGCGTTTAATAGTAAGGGGTGAGACACTGTGTCAAAGGTCTTGGAGAGATCATGGAATACTGACGGTGTATAGTATCCTGCATCCCTGGCCTTGTTTATGGTGGCTGTAAAAGACAAAAGGGCTGTAGCTGTGGTGTGGTTGGGTCGGAAGCCATGTTGGGTTTTGGATAGGAGATTGTTTTGCAATAGATATTGCATTACCTGCTGATGGATACCCCTATCAAGAATTTTGGATATGGGTGACAAGATGGATATAGGACGGAAATTGGATAGATCAAAAGAGTTTGTGAATGGGGGTAATGTGAGATTGTTTCCATATGGTAGGTACTTCTGAGTTAGATAAAGACCTATTGATAAGGATACTGACTGGGTAGGTGATTGAATTAGCAGCTAGTCTGAGGTAGTGTGGTGGAAAATTATCAGCTGAGGTAGAGAATGGTTTTAGTTTATCTAGCAGTTTCTTAATGGTGTTAGTAGGTATGGGCTGAGTGAGAATGGGGTTTTTATGACATTTTGTTGAGTAGGGGGTTATTAATGACAGGGTTATTAGTAGTTGATGGTCTGGGGTTGGTGTCTAAATAGATTGAAAGGTGGTGGGGTCCAGCATTAGGGGTGTTAGTTAGTAGGTCTGATATTGATTTCATGAATTGCTTTTTAAAGTTTTTGGCTATTTGTGATGGAGGGGGTATCAGGTGATAGGGTGTGGTCTCTATTTGTTCCAGGGTTAAGTAGAGCAGATATGGAGTGCCAACATTTATTGGGGTTGAATTTATGTTGGAGTTGAAGCAGGGAATAATATTACTTCTTATCTCTGTTCATAGGTTCATAGGTTCATAGGTAGGTACTAGGCTATTGGCCCTAGGGCCTATATAAGCCTAGCCAAAGGTACCCTGGCTTTTGCCACCCAAGAAAATTATTTTCCTGTGTCACTGTCGAGCAGAGCCACAGAAGTGATCCCTGGGGTGAATTTCCTATCTCCCATCCAGTCATCAAGATTTTTCTTGAACAGTGCTAATGAGGAGCTTTGTTTGATATAGATAGGTAGTTTGTTCCAGAGTATGGGAAGTCTCTGGGACAGGAATCTCTACCTCCAGCATGTTCTGTTTATTGTGGTGACGAGGTTTAGGTCCCTAGAGTGTGTAGCTCGTAGGGATTGGGATTTCTTTAACTGGAGCATGTCTAAAAGCTCTGGGTTTGACATAGCTTTGTGTGTTAGGCAGAGATCACCTCTGAGTAGGCGATATGCAACGGAGTAAAGCTGCAGTTTTTTGAGACGGTCTGCATAGGGCATCTCTTTGAGGCCGGTAATCCTCTTTGTGAGGTATTTCTGTGGTCTTTCCAGTTGTTGTAGAGGTCTTGTGAGGTACATACCAAAAGGGGCATTGTACTCTATAATGGGTCTAATGAGTGACGAGTAGAGGGGAACAATGACCTCTTTTTTCCTGGATGAGAAACCTTTTGTGATGAGGTGTGCCACATAGAAGGATTTCCTGACTACTGTGGCGATGTGATTATCAAAGGAGAGACTACTGCCCACCTGTGTCCCAAGGTCTCTTATCACACTTTCGGTGTTAAGTAGACTACCACCTATGTGATAGTTCATGGGTACTGAGTTTTTTCCAAAAGGAATGACAATGCACTTTTTGGCATTGAGCTTGAGGCCATGGCTTTGACACCAGGCATCTGTCTCAGCAAGGCCCTTTTGTAGGATGCCCACATCTTTTGGAGTTTTGATTATGGCTCCTAGTTTGCAGTCATCTGTGAACTTCGTTAGCCAAAGACCTTCTGTGTTGACCTGTACTTCAGAGAAGTAGATACCAAACAGGAGAGGACCCAGGACTGAACCCTGTGGTACTCCACTTGTCACAGGTCTGAAGCTGAATTTGGAGTCTGCTACTTTCACAGTGAGGGTTCTGTCAGTGAGCCAGTGGGCAACCCATCTTGTGACATAGGGATTTATACCTAATTTAGTGATTTTATCTATAATTGCAGAGTGGGGATGGTGTCAAAAGCCTTGGCAAGATCTAGATAGGCTGTGTGAACCACCTTACCCTCATCTATGGCTTTGGTGACTGCTTCAAAGAAGTCTATCAGGTTTAGGAGACATGATCTGCCTTTTACAAACCTGAACTGGGTGGGGTCCTGAGTTTGGAGATTACCAATGTCAATGTTTATAAGTTTCATGATGATACGCTCCATAGCCTTGCAGACCAGGATCGTTAGGCTAATGGGGTGGTAGTTTCCGGGGTCTGTGGTGACTCCCCCTTTGTGGAGTGGGATAACTGTCACTGTGTGCTATTCAGTGGGCACATAGCCTGAGGTAAGGCTATGATTGAACATGGTACTTAGGTGGGGTGCCAGTTCGTTCTGTAGTTCATGTAGAACACAGCCTGGGATGTTGTCAGGTCCCATGGATGCTGTGTTCTTGGCTTTGGATAGTGTGTTTTTTACCTGTGCAGCCGTGATTACAGGAACTTTGCATTCTTCTGATATAGAGATGGGCCCTTTAGGGGATGACAGAGGGGTAAAGTTAGCACTGAACCTATCTGCCAGGATGTTGGCAATATCCATTGGTTCTGTATATTGAGTGCCATTGTGCTGTAACTCAGAGCAGATCTGAGTGTTGCCATTGAGATTCTTGACATAGCTATAGAATGCTTTGTGTTTGTCTTTAGAGTCAGTGGCGATTTTGTTTTCATAACTAGCTTTGGAGGATTTTATGAGGGATCTCAGCTTCTTACTGAAGCTGACCAGGGAGTTTCTCCAATCATGGGATTTTACTCTTTTTTGCAACAGTTTCTTTCTTCTGTTGTAGGGTTTGTTTATGGCAGGGGACCACCAGATTGGCTTCCTTTTTTTGGAGGATAGCACCTTGGTTCTGTTAGGGATTGCACGATCCATGCACTCATGTAAGTGCTTATAAAGTGCATTTGTGTAGGATTCAGCAGTCATACCTCTATTGTCCGTCAGCATGGGTGTCGTGAAGTTTGTCACTTCTGTCTTAAGAAGCGTGAAGTTGGCTTTGGGGAAATTTTTTACTGTGGTTTCCCTAATGGGGGGTGGGGGAGGGATGTGGATGTCTACGGTGATTAGCTTATGGTCGGATCTGACCAACAAGGAATTGACCTCTGGTGTGGAGCACCGGTTGCCCATGTTGGTAATAACCAGGTCTAGGATATTGCTGCCCCTGGTGGGGGTGTGGATAAGTTGATCCATGGCATTGGAATTTATGAATTCCAGAAAACGTTGAGCACAAGAGTTGGTACATGAGTAGTTTTCCCAGTTAATGGTAGGGTAGTTGAAATCGCCCATTATTAGGGTGTTAGGTTGTACCCCAATATTTTCCAGTGTATTAAGAAATATGGAGTTGGAATCCTGGAGCATGGTGGGGCATCTGTAGCAAGCTACAATTTGGACTGCGGTCTTGCCCAGAGTTAGTTGCACTTGGATAATTTCGGATGCATTATGCTGAGCAACTAGCCTGGAGGTGTGGATATCCTTAATGAATATGGACACACCTCCACCTTTAGTGTTTCGGTCCAGGTTAGGTGGCCGAAAGGTGTGGTATGAATTATAGCCTGGTAATGCAGGGGTACTCTCTGGAGCCTTGAACCAGGTCTCTGTCACTGCACAGATGTCGATGTTCTCCATTTTAAGGAGTGCCTCGAGAGAGTGCATTTTGAGGTTTAGACTTCTAGCATTGAGTAGCAATACCCTCAGATTCTTCTTGCCTGTACCTGTTAGGGTGGTGAATTTGTCATTTTAACTTTGCCTAAAAAAGGCACTATAGGGGTGGCTAGAGCCTTAGCCAGTATCCGGAATCCCAGGGGCGACAGGTGCAGGCCATCTCTGGCAAAGCATCGTGGCTTGTCGATCATGTCATCCCAGGCAGACAGATACTGGATCCCCTTAGAATGACACCAGAAGCTTAGCCAATTGTTGAAGTCAATCATTTTGTCCTGGTACTGGACATCCCAAACAAAAATTAGTTTTGTCACTTTGTTACATAGTGTTTTGAAATTAACATGATTTTGTTCATTTTTTTTTCTGTTTCCAGGTTATCCAGGCTAGGCCCCTTTGCTCTTTAGGTGTTTACATTCCTTAGGGAGCCATGGAGCAGAATTATTTTTGATTCTTTTCATATGAATGGGAGCTGGAGTATTAAGTATGTGAAGGAAGGTGTTATTAAAGTATAGTGCAGCATCATTAAGGGGTAGTTGTTTAAGGGGTGTCCAGTCTGTTTCATGTAGGAGATTGTTGAATTTATGCTGACAAAATTTAGTTGAGATCTTAACTAATTGTATAGTTTGTACTCTTAGTTGGTGGGAGTTTGTTCTAAGGGAATAAGCTGGCAAATGATTGCTCAGGGAGCTAGACAGTGTACTGGGAGAGGGGTAATTGGCGGGGTGGGATACTAGGATCTAGTCTAGGGTGGATTGACAGGTAAGATCTTTACTGTATCTTGTTGGAGTATTGATAAGCTGAGAAAAAACATACAGATTTATATTATTTGTGGGGGAGTTGGTAGCTATGGTTTGACATATATTTGTCTCCTAAGATTATTGTTTTGAGGTTTATTGTTTGGGATGTCCAGGACAAAATATTTTCCAACACTGGTATATTGTTACCTGGTGGGATATATATTACTATTATGCAAATTCTTCTTGATATGTTGAGGTTCAAAAAAGAGATTAGTACCCCAGCATTGGAAAAGGTGGGTATATTACTGGTGTAGGGTGTGATGTTGAGCATAGAGGGATATAGGACTATCCCTCCCCCCTTTTTTAGACATATCTCTTCTGGTTATTGCAAAGTTTGGAGGTATTATTTCTGAGTCTTTTACACTGGGGTATAGCCATTTTTCTGTAGGGGCTAGTTCTTCTTCTTCTTTCGGCTCCTCCCGTTAGGGGTCACCACAGCGGATCAACTGTTTCTATTTCTTCCTGTCCTCTGCATCTTGCTCTCTCACACCAACAACCTGCATGTCCTCTCTCACCACATCGATAAACCTTATTTTAGGCCTTCCTCTTTTCCTGTTACCTGGCAGCTTCATCCTTAGCATCTTTTTCCCAATATACTCTGCATCCCACCTCAGCACATGTCCAAACCAACGTAATCTTGCCTCTCTGGCTTTGTCTCCAAACCTTCCAACCTGGGCTGACCCTCTAATATACTTATTCCTAATCCTGTCCACTCTTGTCACACCCAGTGCAAATCCTAACATCTTTAACTCTTCCACATCAAGCTCTGACTCCCGCCTTTTTGTCAATGCCACTGTCTCCAACCCATATAACATAGCTGGTCTCACTACCCTCTTGTAGACCTTCCCTTTCACTCTTACTGGTACTCGTCTGTCACAAATCCCTCCTGACACTATTCTCCACCCACTCCATCCTGCCTGTACTCTCTTCTTCACCTCTCTTCCACACTTACCATTACTCTGAACTGTTGATCCAAGTATTTAAACTCATCCACCTTTGCCACCTCTACTCCCTGCATCCTCACCATTCCTCTATCCTCCCTCTCATTCGCACACATATATTCTGTCTTAGTCCTGCTGACCTTCATTCCTCTTCTCTCTAGAGCATATCAACACCTCTCCAGGGTCTCCTCCACCTGTTCCCTACTCTCACTACAGATCACAATGTCATCTGCAAACATCATAGTCCACGGGGACTCCTGTCTGATCTCGTCTGTCAACCTGTCCATTACCATTGCAAATAAGAAAGGGCTCAGAGCTGATCCTTGATGTAATCCCACCTCCATCTTAAACGCATCTGTCACTCCCATCGCAGACCTCACCGCTGTCACACTACCCTCGTACATATCCTGTACCACTCTTCCATACTTCTCTGACACTCCCGACTTCCTCATACAATACCACAACTCCTCTCTAGGCACCCTGTCATATGCTTTCTCTAAGTCCACAAAGACACAATGCAACTCCTTCTGACCTTCTCTGTACTTCTCCATCAACACTCTCAGAGCAAACATCACATCTGTAGTGCTCTTTCCTGGCATGAAACCATACTGCTGATCACTAATCATCACCTCCCTTCTTAACCTAGCTTCCACTACTCTTTCCCATAACTTCATGCTGTGACTGATCAATTTAATCCATCTGTAGTTACTACAGCTCTGCACATCACCCTTATTCTTAAAAATCGGTACCAATGTCAGGTTTATTTTGATCCATCCAGGCATGCAGTGGGACTATTTTATTACATATACTTCTAAGGTTCAGTGTAAGTGTATTTAAATCTTTGGGGCTACTCTTGTTGTTAGGATTAGAGGGTGGGCCAGGGTTAGGATGCATGTCTTCACATTTGAGTAGGTAGGTAATGAGGAAGGGCTACCATGAGAAGTGTATTTTACTCCAAGGTGATGGTACTGGTGTCACGTATGGTTTTATAGGAGGTGAGGAGGTCAATTTGTGGCTTGAATAATATGGGAGGGTATAGAGGAAAAGATGGCAGGAGATATGTGAGAAGCTGTGTTGTTTATTGGGGTGATCATTGAAGGAGGTTGTTGATGTGTATTAGTCTGTGGGGGTAAGTAAGGATATAGCTGTAGCGAGGCTGAGAGTTAAGAGTAAAGAAGCTAGGCAGGTTAGGAGGAGCATGTCAACTGTGATAGTGGGTTTAAAAATAGTAAAAGTGGTATTTATGTGTTAGAATGTAATATCAGGTGTAAACAGAGATTATGTTATGTTGTGATATGTGTGCAGCTGAAAGTAAGGTTGGAGATGTTTTGACTTTAGGGTGGGCTTTGACAATGTGGTAAGGTGTTTTGCCCTGTGGTTTGTGATAAGGAGGGATGGGGGAGATGTGACTGGTCAGTAGTAAAATTATGGTGCAGTGTTAGTTTGAATGTATAATAGGAGAGAAGGTGGTAAGCCTGGAGTTAATATAAGACAGTTTGAGGTGGTGATAGTATTGTGACAGTAAACTAGAGTAAGATGCAAAGAATTATAGTGAGGGAGATGAGAATTCAAGGTGATGGATGTAAGGGAAAGCAGATATGTTTGGTTAAATAAAAGTAGGTAAGGTGTGACTGAAATGTGGGTGTGGACAAGGAAAAGTTCTACATAACTGGATCATAGGAATGAGAGGGAGTGGTTTGCTTGGGATATTAGAAGAGGTGTTGGGGAAGGGTGGGATATGGGTGAAGGGCAGGGGAGCGGAGTGAGTGGAGTGAACGGAATGGGAAGAATCCCCCCAGGTGGTTTACCACCATAAACAATCAGTGAGGTAGAATATTCATGGATACAAAGACAAGGTGACCGAACTCTAAAAACTTGATTCGAGTCACAGCATCTAGTTTATGGGCTTTTCAATGTCTTTTCGAGGGATTTATTACACTGATAAGAGTAAAATATGCTGAAGTGTTAATGTAGCTTCACCTTCAGCAGTAAAAGGCCTGTGAGTGTGGGTGAGTAAGTAGGGGTGGGGATATCCTTCTAGCAGATTCAACACTACAAACAGAACACACTAGTTCATGACTTAGCAAATTAAATTATTAGTTTGAGTCTTGGAAATTGTCTTACATAGATTTACCTCAGTGTATTCCTTGTCAGCATTTGCAACTGCAGGTGAAATTCAGCTGTGCAAGTCCTTTAGGTGGTGGGATATGATAACTTTTGCAGAGAGGCCTCTGCTCACTGGGGAGAGCGAGAGAGAGAAAGTTAATAAGGATTTCTTGATGGTTGAACTAGATAGGTACAGTGCTATTTGTCTATACTCTTCCACATTGAGTAACGTTTGGCAAACAAGAGCAGTGCACTATATTTCACAGTTGTGCATTTCACCTTTCTAGCCTTTAAACAGGACAATAAGAAAGCTTACAGGAGATATTTGCAGGTATGCAAGTTTGTGATTACTAAAAACAAAAATGTTGGCCTCCACAGTATAGAAGGAGAGAAAGAAAAATAAGCTAACGAGATATGTATTAGCATGCAAATATGGGGTGACTGATATGTAGGTTTACAGATGTTAGAGAGACAGGTAGCACTCTTATCTGTTAGTTCCCACTTTTTGTTACACAACATACAGTCTGTAAATCTATTTAAGCACTCAGAAAAGGCAACCAGCTAGAGTGTGTAGCATGTATGGAAAAAAAATCAGCAGCAACCCTAGTCAATGAAAAAACTCCTCACAAATATAAACCCTCATATATTAACACTTGTCTACAATATCCAGTAACTGTAGTGTTCATGCAAACATAAAATCAGGCATTGCAATAGAAGCCTTCAGTAGGAGGGGGTAAAATATATTTTTTCATAACAAACATATGCACTACAGATTAGCAGGCAGAAAACAAAATAAAAAATAACATTTAGCCAGATGGCAACAGACTTACTTGATGTAACTGCAGTACAAACAGAAAAAAAAAGGTTTAAGGAGTTATCTGTTTTTCCCACTGTTGCACTATCTTTAAGTCTAAATTATTACCATAGGGAACAGAGGCATAAGGAATTGCATTGCCCTTTGCAAAAAATGTGCAGCCAGTCACTTTATGTTGGTTGGTTGTCAGTGACAGGGATGTTGGCATTTGAAATACACCTATATGTGTGTATTTATATTTCTATAGCTATCTCTCTCTCTCTCTATATATATATATATATATATATATATATATACATATATATATATATATATATATATATATATATATGTATATATATATATGTATATATATATATATATATATATATATATATATGGGTCTATGTCATTTGGTCGAAAGTCCATTTGACCTAAATCCATTTGATCGAAATTTCATTTGATTGAATACCAGTATTCAAGGCAAATAACAGGAATTTGTCCCCCTCCCCAATGTCGTGCGACCCTGGAGTTGGTATATATAGTTAGGGGGGAATGTGGTGGGTGCAGCCCTCCACATTGCGGGGTGTGAGAAGTGAAGCCTCCCACATATTTTTGTTTAAAATCTGTACTTTTTGTTTTATTTTTCCTCTTTTAAAGGAAACTAGGTGGAGGGGCTTCGCCCCCACACTCCTCCCCATGTGGAGGATGTGGGGGTAAAGCCCCCCACCTATTTTCATTTTAAATCTGAACTTTTTGTTTTATTTTCCTCTTTTAAAGGAAACTAGGTGGGGTGGCTCTGCCCCCCACACTCCACCCCATGTGGGGGGCTTCACCCCCCACACCCCCCCTAACTATATATACCAACTCCAGGGTTGCACGACATTGGGTACAGGGACAAATCCCAGTTTTATGCCTTGAATACTGGTTTTCAATCAAATGAAATTTCAATCAAATGGGTTTAGGTCAACTGGTCTTTCGATCAAATGAAGTAGACCCATTTATATATATATATATATTCAGCAAGTCTGAAATCAAAATGAACTGTTTGGGTGTCCTGCATAAGTAATCTAGGCAGAAGACCTGTGTCGTGGCCCTAACTTAGAGTGTTTTTCACCGGAAAAAAGAAATTTAAACTTTGGACTTAAGGGAACCAATGTATTTTAAATATGACAATTTTGACTCGAGTAGTTCACCAGGTATTATGGCTTTGAAGATGAGTGTGGAACAGGAAGACAGGATAACCTTGTCTCAGGTCAGAAATACTTTTAATTTTAGGGACATTTTAGCATACATTTTAATCAGACACAGTAGCCTAGATCCAGCAACACAACTGCTTGGCATATTCCATAAACAACAATATAGCGTTTGAAATTTTAGGAAGTCTAATGCTGGAAAACACCTGCCCCACTGCTGCTACATATAGTTAATAAACATATTAAGCTAAAAGGGATAAAACTCTGGCCATGAAAGGCATCATTGCTGAGTGTTGGAGAGCCAGTTAAGCACTTTCTTTTTGAGTTAAGGATATCATGAAGCAATGCACCTCTGCAAAAATGAGGCATTTATCCCAATGAGTACCCCATTTTGCTTTGGGAAGAACAATCAGGGTAGTTTCAATGGTGGGATCCAATTATGTTTCCCAGAAACACGCTTAGATCCGGATATATATTACTTGTCTTAATTAGAATATGATATTCCATTGTTTTTCTAAACTTGTTTTTCAAATAAAGATTAGCAGACTTGCACATTTCTGGGAAATTTCTAAAAATTGTTTTGTTCATAGTCAGCAGATTTATTGTGAAATTCGGTGTAGGAATGAAAAAAGTCCCTAGACCTCATTCCTGTTAAAGATGTTTAAAACCAAAGAGGAGAAATAACTTTTGATGTGGCATAATTTTCTACTGCCTGCAGTCAAGAAACCACCTCCAATAGTTTGAAGACTCGACGGTAAAGTCTCTAAAGTATTTTTAAAGTATAATTCCACATATACTGTTATGTTTCTTCCACAGTCTGCTCAAATTTATATTAGTAGTAAACAAGATAAGAGCAGCTCAGTTCCTAGATGAACAACCCTTTCTTTATAGCTAGTCTTATATACAGAGTTTGACAATTCTGAAGTTTGATAAAATGCCTTAAACATTTCCATACATTGCTAATAGCTTTTTCTATGTGATGAGTGTGGAAGTGGCTATGACCTAACCATAACTTTAACTATATCTAAATGGTCAGGTTCTTCACTATTTCCACATCTTCTAAAGGATATTATAAGACTTCTTGATCTTGGTTAGTCTTTTCTTGTCCAAAATTACACAAATGTTGCCTTAGATGAGTTTATACCTATAGTGCCATTTCTCCAGTCTTGCATGCCTTAAAGAGAGGGGAAGGCAATTCTTGCCATCCCAGTCATTTACTAAACAATTATATAACTCCACATCAAGACTGTGTTTAACACCAAAATATTGTAACAAAAAAAATCAATAAAATGTGAATGTAAAAGCTCCAAATCTATCCTTGACTGGAAGCCATTCTTCACTCCAAAAGACATAGTTTGCCTTTCCATAAGTGGCATGGTATTGTCTACCATTTTAGAAATTAGAGAACCATTATAAACCTCTAAAGACAGTAATAACACTAATTGCTTTTATGCTATCATGGTGCTTATGTAGTCAGCTGCTATTTATATATGACTGAAAACTGACCCAGCCAGTCTTGAGAATATATCTCTTAAAAGATTTAGACAAAGATGATGGAGATAGTGCTGTAGCCTTCTAGGTAATTATTATGTTTTGAAACTGAACCGTAATGGCAAAAAGCTTTTGAGTAGTTGTTAGTGTTTTGTAGCTAAAAATAAGTCACAGAGCATGAAAATCGATGTGTTTATAGTCATTTATTATCCTGATTTCATAGATGTATTGTTTTAACATGTTTGTGTAGTCATGGAGAAATGTGAATGCAGGCAAAGACAAGTTAAATAGCACGCTATTTTGTCCAAAAGGGCTATATTAAATATTTTTTTAATTACTTAACTAGAAAAACCCACTAAGGACAAGTGCCTCTTTTCCGAGGTAAAAACAAATTCTTGTCTGATTAAGTGACTTGCTCAGAGTCATACAGCAGAGAAATTCAGACAGAGGGAATCAGCCCTAGAATTACAGAATGCTTTTTGTTATCAACTATGGGCTAAAACTGGAATCAAAGTTTGAATCCCTGCTGATTAAGAGACAGATGCTCTCTGAAAGGAACACAGTAACATGTGGCATGTCTTAATAAATTAATGAATAAATATAAACCTGAACTGCATTTAAGTGAACAGAACTCCTCCCGACTGATGTCACACTCAAAATGCTTGCAGTAATGAAACTTTGCTTATTATAACCAATACAGATATACCGTTTTTACTGTAACAAGAAACTGGTGTTCTGAAAGTAATAGACATCCATGTATGTTATGTCATTTGAGCTGTTTCTAACCTGTTGTATTGCAACGTACTGTGATCATTCATAATGAATTTAACTGTATTTTCTAAGATGAAAATCCATATTTCTTAGATTGTTGCAGTTTTGTATCCTATAACTTTAAGCATTATTAAATCTCCAAGCTGAACTTTTTAAGACTGTATAATGTAATATACTTCATTAGGAATTTGCAGGCTCTGTTCTCTTGAGTTAAGTTTACACACATTATCAAATCCATAGCTTTTTTATAGATTTGATAACTTTGTAAACACCCTGGGCAGAAATGCCATTTTCAGGGTTGATGCGGGAGCATTCTGTAGTTAAGTGATATGTTCAGGGTCATACAACAGGCAAATGAAGATGGAAGAGCTCAAACCCTAAAAATATAATTAAATATATGCAGGTTTCATGGACCAATTCCTTAAAATATTTATTATCAAAATGCATTCAGCAAGTCCTGTTTAATTTAAACTCCTGAACAGGCTTTAACGTGACTCCTGCAAGGGATAGGATGTCCAATTCTCTTCTGTTCCTTTGGTAACCAATGTGCAATAAAATGGTACTCAGTAACTAGGTCTTGTTCATACATGGATCTAGAAAGTTCAGGTCAACATCGTTTAAGGATCCCAAACCAGGATTGATAGCTATATAGAGATATAAAAATAGGAAGATATAGATATTAAGAGAAATATACATGAATAATTATTTATAAATAAAGCTCAACTTTTATGTGTTCATTGTCAAAACTACACAACAGCCAAGATTCACAGGCAGCTTGCATACTCAAACACACACACACACACACACACACACACACACACACACACACACACACACACACACACACACACACACACACACACACACACACACACACACACACACACACACACACACACACACACACACTTCTCAACCTCTTAGAGCAAGAAATCTGGACAGAAGCATAAATAATGGGGGGGGGGTCAAAGGCCCCAAAATAGGGACAGTTTTTAAATATTGCTCTTACAAATGCAGACAGTTGATAGAATAACACGTTTTGACTTAACATGAATTTTCTGAAGGGTATGAAGGCTAAAACTCAAATGTTTGTTATTATCTTCTGAATTCAGTCCTGAAATATTTGTTGATAATTTACCATAAAACCAGAATTTTATGAGGAACAGACCAAAATATGAAGCAAAAATCTGGACATTTGAGAGGTATGAGTCTCACATACATGCACACACACACACACACACACACACACACACACACACACACACACACACACACACACTGTCCAGTAGAACTGTGTTGCTGTAATCAGAGACAAGGGATTTTGGAGTCATATTTAAATCTGGTGGAATAGGGGTGTGGCCTATGCAAACTAGGCTATTCCATACCCATTGCAGCGCTTTGTAAGGTTCTTGTGTAGTATGGTGATTATAGATATCCATATTGATCATGCATAGTAATTTTGCCATGTGCACCTGTATATTTCAGTGGAAAAATCTCTGCAGTATCAAGTACAGTGGAGTAATGGGATGGTGTCTTAGTGGTTAGGTGGCTCCGTGCAATGTGTGTGTGTGTGTGTGTGTGTGTGTGTGTGTGTGTGTGTGTGTGTGTGTGTGTGTGTGTGTGTCTGTGTGTGTGTGTGTGTATGTGTGTGTTTCACATCTACTGCCTGGAGTGATCTAAGGCTAGTAGGGATGGAGAGATTGTGGTGGAAGAGTGTTTTGGTGTGCTGGCACTAACTGAGGGCATGTCTGTGTGTGTTTACAAGTGTGTGTGTGTGGGAGTGGACAGGATGGTGGCTGAATGGGCATCCCTAGGTGCTGTCAATGTGTCTATGCAAATCTGTATGTCTGTTTGTATGTATGTTGTAATCTGTATGTCTGTTTGTGTGTATGAGGCTAATGTGTATGTCTGTTTGCCTGTTTGTGTGTATGGGATAATCTGTATGCCTGCTTGTGTTGGGGGTAGATGGACTGTTTATGTTGATCTGTTATATGGAGGGCATCTGCTCTTCTTACTTGTACACGATGATAAAGCCCATGAATGACCAGTTGTCCAAAACATCTCATGTCTGTAAATCACATTTAATCAGAGCTCACTTTATTTGTGCAGGCCAAGTTGCACTTTTGTGTAAGGTATGAATTCAAACATTTATATTCTGTGATACTGTTGTTGCATTTATAAATATGCTTTAAATGTGCTTGGTCATATATCTTTAAACAAAGAACTTCTTTGCTGGATATATGCCAGCCTGCGATGGATGTTACAATTATGTTATGCTAAAAGTTGAGTATTTAATATTATGACCTCTGCCCCTTGTCGTATTGTTAAATATTAAATCCAGTCATACTGAGACATGAATAGAAATCAAATGGAAAATTAAATGTGTCACAAGCCAATACTGTAATACGTGTAGCAATGCCCTAGAATTTCATGTCAGTACTGATTCTGTATATATATATTTATGTGTATATATATATATATATATATATATATATATATATATATATATATATATATATATATATATAAATGTATGGAAAAGGAAAACCAGAATGATTTAGTAACCCTCTACCTTTCTTGGAAAAGCTAATCTGTGACCAATAACACATTTTAACAATAGTCTGTGACCAGTGATGCATTTTAACAAAAGATGTTTTCCAAACTTCAGCCTTTTTGACATTGAGATTAGAAGGTTATGCTCCTACCTTCCTCTGCTTCAGTGTTTGTTATGTTTTATAGGAGTGGAGTGGAAGAAGGCATCTTCCCTTCTAAGAAGGGTAGGGGTAGTCCTTCTTCCTTCTCCCCCCCCCTTTCCTTGAAGCTGGTTTACTTAGAATGAGCAGTGGTTTCCTCTGGTCTTGGAGGGGTTTGGGTGGTTGTTTAGTGAGTGGTGTTGCAATGCTGCTAGTTCAGCTAGGATATCAAGGTGAACATTCTGCCAGGATGCCAGTACTTACAGGTCCCAATATTTTTTAATATTTATCATGTATTCATAGTTTTACTATTACTTTGAGGTGACCATTCTACCACACTACTAGTACTTGGTGGTCCTGTATATTACTCAATTTTATCATTTGTTCATAGTTTTACCAGTACATTGAGGTAAGCATTCTGTCACACTACCAGTAATTGATGGTCATGAATATTGTTAATATCTAATGTCCAGTTTTATTGGTATATTGAGGTGAGTTTTCTGTAATGCTGTCCTGGCTTGATGTTTGAATATTCACCTAATATCTGTTGTTTTCCCCCTCTGAACCGAGAGAAGTTATTAATGTTGTTGTTGGTTTGCAATAAAATCTGATCACATTGTCTGTGCTGGTGTCTTCAGTGTGGTGGGCATTGGATTCATGGGCAAATTGTGTTATTATAATCAAATTGCAAAGTGAGCTACAACCAATAAATACTATTCCTCCAAAACTATTAAAAAGTTATAGCTTTTGAATGTCTACTTCTCAGACTTTCTAGCCTGTTGTAGTATTGTGTGACCAACCCCCTTTACAAAAGTGTTACTAAATGAATAGTTCTTAAAAGAAAAGATGTTGAATGGTTTTCTCATACCAATATTCCCATGATACACTTCCTAGCCTTATTCCTGTGTGTTTAAGTCAGGATATGATGTTTATTTGTGAAACCTTGAATTCTGCTATAATGTAGTGGAAGGATACAAGGCAGGGGCAGTGGAACACTTATAGCTTCCACTTCCATGGGCAGCATGGTGACTCATTGGTGGCGATTTCTTTCTTTGGCTCAGCACCAAAATTCATTCACTACATGGAATTTGTATTCTCTTCCTTTAGTTTTATCAGTCTTTTATTATTTCTTTCTATCTCATCAATGGATGGTGATTGGCCATTAAAAGATGTCCATATATTTTAAGATATATCTATCTGTGTATGTGTTTGTTTGACTATTAAAAGCTGTTTACATATTTTGAAATCTATCTCTCTGTCTGTCTATCTGTCCATCTATATATGTATTTGTATAAATACACAATCAACCAGCACTTTGGTGTGATAAAAACAAACTTTTATTCCTTTGTGTTGTTGGAAAGAGAGATAAACTGGTTTTGCTTATACAGGCTTTGTCAGTATCCGTATCACTGACTTGACCAGTAACTAAATCAAGTACAATTTGGTGAAGAGCTTTCATTCCTTTGTGTTGTTGGAAAGAGAAATAAACTGGTTTTGCTTATACAAGCTTTGTCAGTATCCGTATCACTGACTTGACCAGTAACTAAATCAAGTACAATTTGGTGAAGAGCCTTCTTTGATTCATTTGAGCCTACAGAACTTTATTCCCAAAACACATTTTTTTTTCCAGAACACTATGTCTCTCACTTTGTTGTTTCATTTGCTGAATCAGGTTAAATCCAAGTAGCATGTTTTAACTTCATATATTTTCATCTAAGTTCATGTTTTATTTATTTGCAGTTGCTTTCCTTGGCTGTTTCCCAAAAGAAGGGCTGTGTCCCTCTTCTGCAGTGTAAAAAGTACAATGCCAGCTGCCTTAAATACTAACCACTCTACTGCATAAGGCAAGCCATTTCAAATCATTAAAGTCCTACATTGCTATTCCCTCTGTCAGCTGTGCCACATGGTGCCCTGTGATATTCATGGGCAATAGTATTGTATTATCTTTTCTCATATAGTGGACCGCCATCAAACAATATGGGGAATAATTACATAATGAATTAGTAGGACTTCTACTGAGCTGATTCACTGAACTGTGTTAAGAGATTTAAATATCCGTGACTGTCTATAGAACTGAATGCTCTCCAAGGTACTTGCCAGGAGGATTACAAGCTAATTAAGGAAGTAACTTGTTCAACAATAAATTTTAACCATTTAATTACCGTTTCCATCATTTTTAATCTCTTTCTGTGATAATTAAGGTGTCTCTCCTGAATAGAAAATTCTACAACTCTCCCAGGAAGGATTTAAGTCCCTTAAAATATCCTGTAAGATGATTATGTACTAAATATTTATTTTCTCATTGTTAACAGCCTTTCGCAGCACATACTAACATGGGCCAGAATGCCAGCACTCTCAGTTTAATTGCTGGTTTCGTAGTACATGATGCATTTTCAGCATAACGCAAAAAGGAAAACAGTTTTATCCCTTTATAAAGCAAAACAAATAAATAAAGAAATAAAAATAAAGCATGCTTAGATTAAATTATCTAGTTTTAAAACAGTTCAGGAAAATAAAGGACTCTATTTTGGTCAAAAACGCATAATTGAAAAGTTAGTCCTGAATGCTGTATAGTTTAGAGCAAGGTATGAAATTCCTTCTAAAGGGCATTTTTACTCCTTTTGTTAACTGAAAGGGAATGAAGACCTAAACCTGATCTTTTCAAGCAATCACTTGGGCATACAAAACACAATGCAATCCTGTCTGTAACTTGCAGTGCTGTTATCTTATAGCAGGACCCACCCCCAAATAAATCTTAACTTATTTTGTTAATAAATTAAATATGTGAAGGATTTCTTCATTCATTGTTTATATCATGTTTTATGATATAATAAAAGATCCACTTAATGAGTTATAAATTATTCATCATATACAGAGTTGCAGGCTTCTACTTTTGACACATATGAACTGAAAGCATTACTTCTTTATTCCCCATGCTATCTTGTTGGAATATTCTAAGCTGAACATGATTGCAGATTGGCTTTTCGGCATACCTTAGACTTTCTATAATATGTCCATCATATCAGCAAAGGTTGTTAGAAGTATTTTCTCTTTTAAAGTTATTTTGGAATATTTGCTTTACTAATGTTCCTTAATGCATATCTTGTTTTTTTATCCTTTTTTATCCCTTTAGACATCATTTGTACCAGCCCAGCTCCTTCTATGTCCATGTCAGGTGTAGCAGCCATCCAAATACCACCTCCCCGGAAATTAATCCAGTATTACAAGGACTGATCATGTTTCCTGTGGGCTTTCTCATGGATTAGCTAATCTGTGCTTTTGTTCAGCATGTGTGCGTGCATATGAGTGTGTGTGTGTGTGTGTGTGTGTGTGTGTGTGTGTGTGTGTGTGTGTGTGTGTGTGTTAGTGACAAAACTTTAGTATATACCAAATGCTTCACCATTAGGAATTGGTGGGTATGTGAGGGTTTGTGTGTAAGGGTTACAATAAGAGCTAGATAAGGGAATAGTGTTAGTGTTGTATGTGTGTCTTAGCATATAGCAAATGTATGTGTGTATCTTGTGCAGTGGCACTGTTAGGAAAATGATTTTTCATAAGGAAATGTGTAGGGTTGAGGTTAGGTACAGTGGCAGCTTTGGGTTTTCCACACATGCATAAGGTGTGCAGAAGGGGTGGAGCTGTCTAGGTTATTCTTACTCATGAGTGTTGACCCTAGCCCTGCCCCCACACCCCCCCCCACCCCTGATGCCAACTCTACGCATTACCTAATGAGAAATCCTTTCTCTAACAGTGTCACTATATACAGATAAAAGTGTGCTTAGTGTTACAGTTAAGGAATTTTACTTTTTAGTTCATTGATCAAAAGGATGGATTTTTCTTTCCTGTTCGATTCATAGTTTTGTCAGTCATTTTCTATCAGTTAAAATGAGTCTTGAAATGCAAAAGTTCATTTATTGAGTGTCAGTGTTTCTGCATATCAAGATTTTACAATATACTTATATTCATATGGCAAGTGGTTTACAATAACAGGCTGTCAACTTTTGTTGACACATTTTTAAATTGGCAGAATCATTTCTATAGATGACAGAAAGCAATTTCTATAAAAGCATATGAGAATGGCATGTATAAAAACGATCCTCCAGTGCCTTGCAGACTATCAGTACAGGTATTATAACAAAGTTATGGAAAGTTTAGTATCATACAACATCAGCTTTAAAAAACAAGACTGCATTATGTGGAGGGTATATCCTGCTCAACTCATCATCATGGTATATGAACCTTCAAGGTTATCCCACAGTAGAGGAAATAGATACTTTAGGGTATGGATCTTGCAAATTCAGAATGGCAAACAACTTTGTGGAAACGGTGTCCTTCAAATTATGTGTCTCAAACATTTGTATTTTTGCATAATATCCATGCTGTTTTATTTTTTTTTTCTGAAGAAAAGGAGACAAAAATGTGTGGCTACATTTCACACAGTTCAGATCTGAAGGACTGTTATTACTAACGATTTGATGCAACAAAATTTATTTATTTACTTATTTGACATTTGTTGACCAGTCCATTTTCAGTGGAGACCCGGAGAAAAAAATCTCTGAAGTGGAAAAGAATAATTAATATAAAAAGTATAATAAAATAGATTTAGATAATAGGTAATATAAAAAAAAAATTTTGTGGCACAGAAATATAAACAGACAGGTTACAAAACAAATATCAAATTAGAAAAAGTGCAATAATGAGTTAAGATTACAAATGTTAATAGGTAGCATATTATTATTTTGACAACATATAATTGAAAAAAGAGATGTTAAGTTTAAAAGATTAGAAGAGAAAAATTAGAGGACAGAAAAAAGTTCTGGAAGAAAGAATAGTGTGAGAGTTAAGGGAGAAGGGAGGTAGAAGAGAAGTTAAAAAGAGAGTAGGGGAAAAATGAAGGGAAGAAAAAATGGGGGGGAGGGAGAGGAAAAATTTTAGGTGTGATGGTTACAAAGACATATCTTTGAGCTGTGGAGATAAAGTCTGAGAGCTGACTTGAATTCTTGTTGATGGGTGATGTTTCTAAGGGTCAAGGGGAGCTTATTCCAAGAGAGAGAGCAGGAAGATAGGCAAAAACATTTTTTTTTTTTGCTTTATGAATCTGTAAGAGATATTGGTCAGAGCTTCTAAGGGGGTGTGGTGAATAATAATGGGAGGCAAGAAAGATAAACAGGACAGGAGGAGGGTTTACTAAGAATGGTGTGGATTATGAGAAGTTGAGGAAATAAATGTTGATTAGGAAATTCTAACCAGTTGAGATACTGGAGAGCAAGACAGTGATGAGATTTTGGAGGCAAGTTTGCAGCAAAACTGGCTACTTTGTTATATGTGGTATCAAGTTTGGGAAGAAGATTGGACTGTAAGTTGGTGATAACCTGAAAGCAATACAGGAGGTTAGGAAGAAGATAAGCTTAATAAGCAAGAGAGAATCTGGACTTAGCGGTAAGGAACTTTTGGTTTACATACAGCAAGGCAAGCTTTTGGTGAGTTTTCTTTACACCGTTTAGTACAAAGAGATTAAATTTAAACTGGTCATCTATGATAATGCCAAGTAGCTTTGTGTAATGTTCAACAGAGATGATGGTATTGTTTAAGGAAGAGATAGTAAAAGATTTATGAGAGAATTAGGTAGGAATAGGGGAAGTTATGTCTTGTTAGGGTTAAGGATTAGATTGTGATTACTTAGCTAGGTTTCAGTGAGGTTAAATGAGGTTTGAGCAAAAGAAAGCAGATCAGCCGGATTATCAGCAGGAGTGATAATAGTGGAATTGTCAGCATACTGTATGATAGATGAATGAGGACAAGAAGTGTGAAGTTGGTTAGTAAAAAATATCAAAAAGAAGGGGACCAAGAAATAGAGCCTTGTGGGACACCCATCTTTGTAGGGAGAAAAGGAGATAGAGCAGAGAGCCATTTGACAGATTGCTGTCTGTTAGTGAGGTAGCTAGTAAACCAGGAAATAGGTATAGGGGTGAGGTTGAGTTATGTTAGTTTAGAGAGGAGGATGGAAAAGAAGATAGTATCAAAGGCTTTGGAAACGTCTAAGAAGAGACAGGAAACCAGCTCATTATTGTCTCTAGCTAGTGAGACGGAGTTAATAAAGGAGACAAGAGCTGTAGCAGTGCTGTGATGGGGCGGGAGCCTTGCTGGGTAGGGGAGATGAGGTTTAGATGCATTAAAAAAGAGAGAAGTTGTTTATGGACACATTGTTCTAAAATTTTGGAGAGAGTAGATAGTATGGCAATAAGGCGGTAATTAGAAAGTTCTACAGAGTTCCCACCTATGTGGATAGGTAGGATGTAGAATTTTATCCAAAGAGTTGGAACAGTGGAGTCACAAATAGAGTGGTTAATGAGGATAGATACTGGGTATGCAATGCAATTGGCACAATCTTTAAGAATAGAGGAGGTAGGCTGCCAGTAGTAGGGGAGCATGACTTAAGTTTATTAAGAAGCTTTTTGATGTAACTAGTGGGTATATAGCTTAAAGAGAATGGTGAGTTTTGTAGTGGTTGTGCACTAGGAGGGGATGGATAGGTAGGGTTAGAGGAAGACATAAGATTGTTTAAGGTATCAGTAAAATAAGTATTAAAGATAGAAGCAGTTTCTAGAGGAGAGTTATTGGGGTAAGGGTTTGGTGTAGAGGGGTTACCTGGATGGAGAATTTAGTTGACTGAGTGCCAAATTTTTGGGGATTACTAGTATGAGCAGTTATGGGTGAGTGGTAGAAGCTGATTTTATCAGAATTTGTTTGTTTTTTGGTCAGATTATATAATTCCCTATATTTTTGGTACTGTATAGGAGATTTGGGTTTCTGCCAGAGTTTCAAAGCAGAATCTCTATAATGGATGAGAGATCAGGTTTTCTTAGTAAGCCAGGGTGAGCAGTGTGATTTCACTTTGATAATTCTAGAGGGGGCAATGGAGTTAAGAGTGTTTAAAAAGATGGTGTTGAACTGATGCACAGCTTCGTCAAGAGAGAGGTTAAAGAGAAAGTTATTCAAAGTGTCAGGACTGAAATCAGCATACAACATTCTTTAATTTTATGTAGTCTAGTGAAGTGGGTAGATAATCTTAAAACACCTATTGCAGAAGGATCACTAATAGCATCTGGCAAGGATTCAGGGTGGTGTTAAAGGTCAGGATTGGAGTCAAGACTCCACTCCAGAATGGAGCTGGAATTTGTGGGTTTATGCAGAAAAGTAGAAGAGAAGATACGCTGAGTGAAACCATCTAGGTGTATGCTAGTGGAAGAAGAGTCAGAGCTGACAGCAAGCCAATTAATGCTAACATCCCCTAGCATGATAGTTTCATTAAGAATTGTGAGAGCCATCCAGTGTAAGATATGTTTAAGCAGAGACATGTTGTCTCTGGGAGGTATATAGATAGCAGCTATGGTTATGGTTTTGTGGTTATTGATCTTACGATTAGCAATGATTACCTTTGCAGTGAAGAATGAAGGGGGAGGGTTAGTAAGGGGGATAAAGTAAGGATGTCAGAGTACAAAATATCAATGCTTCCACCTTTTTTGTGATTCCTGTCAAGGCGTAAGATATTGTAACCAGGGGGGAAGAAATTCATTGTTTTTATTATGTGGTTTTCGCCACGTTACAGAGAGAGAAATGATGTCAGGTGAGTACTGAGATATCCAGGAGTGAAATTCAGTAATCTTGTTGAGTATGCAGTGGATGTTAATGGAATAAAAGGATAGCTGTTTGAGTTTAGGGGAAGAAATCTGCAGGGGAGTTTGAGTAGAGTTAATAGGAGTAAAGGAGAATTTGTGGGGGCCAGGGTTAAGGTGAATGTCTCCTGCAAGTAGAAGAATACTACTAAAATGGAGAAGGGTTGATGTTGTGCAGGGAAGAGCAATTACTTTCATTTAATATTTATAGTGCAAAGACACTTTTGGAAGGATTGGGATTCTGGGAAGAGTCTGTTCAGCACAGGAGAAGAGGGTGGATGGTATGAGAGAGGAGTAGGAGGAAAGGGTACCTGTAAGGTAGAGAGATGTTGGGGAGGTGGGAAGAAGGTTAAGTTGAATATGATAATAGGTGAAATAGGATAGAAAAAGAATTAAAAAGGGCAGTAACTGAAGGTGAAGCATGATGATAAGAGAGAAGAGAGAGTTGTGAAAAGATTAGAGAATGAGAAAGGGAGGTCTAAGAAAAAATGTAATAGATGGAATGAGAGGCTAAGAGAGGAGGGATATAATCTGATTGGAGAGGCCAAGGTGGAAGATATTAATCTGATTGGTTAAGGTGAAATATTATGCAAGAATTGGGAGGCATGGAAATGCTGGTTAGCTATAAAGGAAATTGAACTAGGGGTGGTTGGGAATGGGGGTATGGTAGGGGAGCGGTGAGCCCAAGTGAATGAAGGGTGAATGGAGTGGGCTAGCCCAAATTCAAAGGATGCACCAGAAGCAATAGGGAAAGTAAGGTAATATGAGTAAAGTCTGAGTAGTGTACGTAGCAAGTTCAAAGAGAATAACAAGAGTCACAGAAGCATTCTAGAACAGAGTGGGGAGGAAAAGAGAGGAAAAAATAGATGGTAAAAACTTAGACATAGGAAAAAAAGTATAAAAAATGAAACAGTAAAAGAGACACATGGGGAGGGAGGGGGGACCTGGGAGTTAGGATGGTATATACTGGTAATGTACAAAAAAGCAATAAGTTATCTAGCAGGAAAAGGAAACAGGGAAATGAGGAGGGAATATAGACTGATAAAGCTCTAGAGATATACTATGTGCAAGGGTGTATAATAGGCTGGGGAAGTGTAGCAGAGTCAGGGTCTTTACAATGATAAAGCATTTTATTTTATTAGCTTTAGAAGAGACAGACACCTACACTATTTAAAGTGAAAAGATTAGGATGGATGGGTCTGTAAATTCAGCAGGTCACTGGGCACATGCAGGGATGCACTATTTCATTGTGCAGGTTCTTTTCAGAAATCTATGAAAAGGGCAGAAAATAACAGGATTAGTAAGAGCAAAAACAACAAATGATACAGGTACAGGACTAACTAGAGACAGAAGCCTAGTACTGAGCTAACAAAGTATGCCAGTAACAAATTAATACTGTGAAAAATAAAGCTCTGGTAAAATAATTAACAGAATACATATTATATATCTATACATTAGGTGTAAAATCCTCTGAAGTAAGTTGACTTAAATGATGTGAAACAACATGAGAAACAAGTGAGTAAGGCCTCCAAGAGTAATTATTTTCAAGGTGCCTGGTAAACAACAAAAAACAGCCAGCATACAACTTCTCCTTACAAAGTAATAATCTCTGAGAAATGTAGTCACCAACAATGAGTTACATGCAGAAAATGAAATAACCCTAGTAAAAGCAAAGATTTAATACCCCAAAACTGGTCACCACATCTATCTATGCTAAAATCAAAGCTACGGTATGGTGTAGTAGCACAGTCACAATTGCGTTGCAAAAAGAAAATGTAGGTTACAAAAGCGCTGTACAATAAAAACAATGTGTTCATTAAAATAGTTCAAACCTGATTACACAGCAGTTTGGAGCATTAACATCAGTGGAAAAATCCACAAATTACAATTACTGAGCAGAACATAGCCAGAATGACTACGAAACAACACAGCAGATAAACAGTAGCAGTTGTACCTTTAATGCCATAAAAAAGAGCCAGCTTGGTTAAAAATGCTCTGCATTAACAATAGTTGCAAAAAAATGGATTATGAGTAAATTATGAAATATAGACAGGGCCCTTATCTCGCACACATCGCCAGGGAGAACTAAGTTTAGAAAAGGGAGAAAGAAGAATAATTAGCGGGGAATGCTAACAGAAGATTTTAAAAGCCACAAAGCATGTCAGGAAAAACAGGAGAGAAGACAGAAAAGGGGAAAAAAATGAAATGACAGAGAGGAGCCCAGAATAAGAGAGTGACGCTGATTGGCCCAGATTCAAAGAATGCACCAGGAACAATCAGGAATGTAAGGTAAGATGAGTAAAGTCTGTGTAGTGTACGTAGCAAGTTCAAAGACAATAATGAGAGTCATAAAATCATTCTAGGACAGAGTGGGGAGGAAGGGAGAGGAAAAAATAGATGGTAAAAACCTAGACATAGGACAGAAAATATATAAAAAAAAAAATAGCAAAAGAAAGAAATAGGGAGGGAGGTGGAACCTGAGAGTTACAGTAGTATATACTGCTAACATACAAAAAGCAATAAGTTATCCAGTGGGAAAATGAAACTGGGAAAGGAGGGGGGAATGTAGACCTATAAAGCTCTAGAGATCTGTTAAGTGCAAGGGTGTATATTAGGCTGGCAATGTGTAGCATAGGCAGGGTCTTAACAATGATAAAGTGTTTATTTTATTAGCTTTAAAAGAAACAGGCACCTACAATACTGTTGTTGTAAATGTATAAAAATGTATGAAACTTGATCTAATTTGACTGACATTCTATAAAAGTATAAAAATGTATGAAACGTGATCTAATTTGACTGACATTCCCAAGATAGACATGAAATGTGTTCTCTGTAAGAATGTGCAATATTTTTTATGTCTATCTATGTTTTATATTTGTTGTCAGGGTAGATGGGTCGGTCGTGGGACCCTTTTAGTTATGGCCCAAGTGTACAAGTACATCAATTTACAAAGTTAATTAGATTTGAAACAAAAACAAAGTAGAATACTTACATTACATATTTAAAGTTTACAACATAAGACAGTAAATTAAAAACTAATCATTGCAGTCTTGCAGGTAACATAGCATCAAAGTATTATATTGCAATACAATGTTTAGCTTGCAGAGGTGGTAAAATGTTGCTTAGTCTTGAATGTCTCTGAAACTCCATTTTTGGAAAAGAGAACTAAAAGTAATTTAAAGGGCAGAAAAGGAGGTAGATTATCAGTTAGAGAAAGAGAAGAAGGAAGTGGGGAAAAGAATTTGAGGATCACCTAGTGCAATGACTTTGGGGTACACATTTGCATACTTTGATTCATACATTAGGATTCATATCAGTTAGACAAATTGCAAATTTGAGTTTTTCGGAGGAGGGAGTAGAAGGCTTAGCCTTTGTTTAAGAAATGGGAACACAGGAGTCTTTTAAGTGCTGGTAAAGTGTTGTTTGAAATAATTTATAATCTGTAAGTAGTATAATTTCCTGAGGGACCCTGTTACATTTGGAGGGAACAATTTTACTAAAGTTTCTTTCACCAAATGCAATATGAAATGGGGACCTAACTAGAATTATAAAACTGTATTCTTGGCCTCTCAGGGAGCATTGAGAATGTTTTATTTGTACTTTAACTCCTAGAAAATGGTGGTAGTGTTCATGCAAGGTGCTAACGTTCTGACATAGCAGGAGGAGTGCAGACTGACATGGTTTATAATATTTTTTACATTCAAAACTAGAATAGGCGGTGAAAGACTTCATTCCTGTTGTGCTACAGTCACTCAGACTTTTATTGGGAAGACATATTTCATCAGGGAAGAGCACTAGAGTACTGCAGAGCACCAGATACACTCAAAGCCCTTACGCTAACCAGTGTTTACCACAGAGCACCAGATACACTCCAGCACCTTACGCTAACTATTGTGTACCACAAAGCACCAGATACACTACAGACCCTTACACTAATCAATGTATACCACAGAGCACCAGTTACACTCCAGTCACATAAGTTAACCAATGTGTACTACAGAGCCAGATACACCCCAGCACCTTACACTAACCAATATGTACCACAGAGCACCAGATACACCCCAGCCCCGTACACCAACCAATGTGTACCACAGAGCATGAGATACACTCCAGCCTCTTATGCTAACCAATGTGTACCACAGAGCACCAGTTACACTCCAGTCCTTTACACTAATCAGAGTGTACCACAGAGCACCAGATACACCCCAGTCATTTACACCAACCAATGTGTACCACAGAGCACCAGATACACCCCAGCCCCTTATGCTAAACAATGTGTACCACAAAGCACCAGATACCTTTCAGCCCCTTATGCTAACCAATATGTACTACAGAGCACCAGATACACCCCAACCCCTTATGCTAAATAATGTGTACCACAGAGCACCAGTTACACTTCAGCCCCTTATGCTAACCAGTGTCTACCACAGAGCACCAGATACACTCCAGCCCCTTACACTAACCAATGTGTACCACAGAGCACCAGATACACTCTTGCCCCTTACACTAACCAATATGAACTACAGAGCACCAGATACACTCCAGCTCCTTACACTAACCAATGCATACCACAGAGCACCAGATACACTCCAGCCCCTTACACTAACCAATGTGTACCACAGAGCACCAGATACACTCTTGCCCCTTACACTAACCAATATGAACTACAGAGCACCAGATACACTCCAGCTCCTTACACTAACCAATGCATACCACAGAGCACCAGACACACTCCAACCCTTTATGCTAACCAGTATGTACCACAGAGCACCAGATACACTCCAGCCCCTTATGCTAAATAATGTGTACCACAAAGCACCATTTACACTGCAGCCCCTTATTCTAACTAATGTGTATCACAGAGCACCAGTTACACTCCAGCCCCTTACGCTAACCAATGTGTACCACAGAGCACAAGATACACTCCAGCCCCGTACGCTAACCAATGTGTACCACAGAGCACAAGATACACTCCAGCCCCGTACGCTAACCAATGTGTACCACAGAGCACAAGATACACTCCAGCCCCTTTCGCTAACCAATTTCTTAATGCTGTAAATAACATTAATAAAAAAAATTCTCTTTTCATAGTATTTCATTGTTTGATCTAAACCACACATTATATTGCAAATATTATAATAGTATATTTAAAATGCCTCAGCTATCAGCCATCTTAAATTGGCTGTGAATGCCAGTGATCCAGTTTGTCTATGAAGCCTCCAAGTTTTGACATGAAATCTGATGTTTAGTCATCTGAAATGGAAGATACCCCAGTATTCAAAAGGCAGCATAAGGCTCCAAACACATTGATGCTACAATTTCATTCCAGATGCCTTGCTACAAGAAAATTGACTACGTATCTTCTGACTGGACGCAAATAGAAAGATCTTGATGTCCTTTTATAGTGCTATTATAGTCTATACATGATCGCAGCAGCAGCTTTGTGAATGACTAACAGTTTCTGGGGAAACAGCACAAACTACATGCAGAACTCTGAGGAGAAAGAGTAACAACTTAAATCTTGGTATGAAACTTGTGAGGCTCTTTGAAGATTCTGTTTGATGATGGTGAAGGCCCTTAAGGGTTGAGAAACAGGCATCTAAAATATTAATAGGTATTGATATTTCAGACAGTTCTACAGGAACACTTGCAAGTAACAGCAAGAGTTCAGAAATATGAAAGATAAATAAGGAGTGACAGAAATCTGCACATAAATGTTCAAATCTATTCTTTTCTTACTAAATGATTGGGCAGCTAAAGATTAAATATAAAAAAGCTTTATCTTGTTTTAGCTGCATGGCTTGTTGGATTAATTTGGGATGTTCCTTGTGAAAAAGATGGTCAGATACATTTTTGAAATGCAGGAGTCTGCAGGAAAGAGGAAGATGGAATTCATTACTGCGAGCAAGGGGGGAAAAACATTTGGCATATGTCGCTGTAAACTCTAGCAGATTGCAAGTTGATGTGCCTATGATAGAGTGTACAAAATAAGCAGATCAGGAAAAGAGCAGTAAAATATGACTGTGATGCTTGTAGCTTAGAAAACATACTGCAAGCTGTTTGTATGTGTGTATGTGCGATGTTTTCTATCTATTGATGATATAAAAGTTGCTTTTTCAAATGCCATAATATGCGCATCATTATTTGCACTGAGAATGTTCAACATCAGTACCTGGAACACATTGGTTTTGTGCTAGTGTGTGACGGAGTACATTGCCTTTTTCTGTGCTGTCTTGGAGTAGCATGCCTGTCGCTGCATCTGCAAACAGCACGATACTAAAAAAATTGCTTTTGTGATATTCACTGTAAGAACCAAAGAGCAGGTTTTCAAAGGTCAGCCAACAGTTTGTAGAGTTATAAAGAAAAAAAAACTTAGGCAGAGACTGAGCTGAATCAAATTGACAACTCTGATGTTTTAAGAGAGCACGTGTGAAAAACAGATTTATATGTGCCAGACTGCTGCACAGCATGCATTCATGATGATAGTAACTACCTGTTGTACAATGCCAGGAAAAAGATTTCAAAAGCTTTGGGAAATAGTGTTCATAATAAGTCATTCTTTGTGATAACTGTGCATTTACTATTTTGCTTTCTGAGTGCTATCACCATTTATCTGTTTGTGGTTAGGAAATATCAATAATCATCTCTACCTTCGCAGAGTAAACAGAATATTGGTTATTTTCATAAAACCCATGTTTATTTTTTTTAATAAATAGAGAAATATCAGTGATATCATATGAGTGAAACACAACAGACAACAGATCTGCAAATACTTTTATCAGCAATGCTGCTATGTTGGGAGAGTTCCAGGGTTGTGTAACAAGAAGATATACAGAGGCCGAGGAATACAAAACTCTATAAAACAAAAAATGGTAAGCGCTTTCAAGATCATCTGCTACTTCAGACCATACTACAAAAGTACAGTTTTGTACCTACCATAAATGTAGATGTTCGAAGATCCACATTGCTGCAGTCATAACCTGTGGATAGTCCGCTGTCCTCGGTCGGCCCGAATACCAAAGTGTTAGGCTGGCGTCGGTCATGGTCGCTCAGATCTGACGTCAGTACGCCGTGGTACTAAAGCGCATGACCGACGTCATATCCTCAGTCTTTCTTGCCCCAGATGTCAGAAGGCCTTAAAAAGAAAGGCCATAGCCAAAAATAGAAAAAATACCCAATCACCAAAATAGCAACAATAGATACACCACAAATCACACAGCCACCCCAAACTACAGAGGGGAAGGAGGGAGGGTAAATTAGACTGCAGCAATGTGGATCTTCGAACATCTACATTTATGGTAGGTACAAAACTGTACTATGTTCTTCATCTCACATTGCTGCAGTCATAACCTGTGGGTAGAATCCCAAAGCAAAGGTAAAGGGAGGTTGGTAAAATCAAATAGCATTAGGAGCTGCTAACATGCCCTGTAAAACTGCAGTGGCAAACCCAGCCCTAGATTTGGAATAAAGTGGAAGATGGTAATATTTAGAAAAAGTGTGTACTGAACTCCAGGTAGCTGCCTCCAAAATATCCTTAGTAGCTACTCCCCTTAAAAAAGCAGTAGAAGTGGCAGTAGCCCTAGTGGAATGAGGTCTGATTCCAGCCGGAACCTCCTTACCATGATGAGAATAACAGAAAGCAATGCAATGCCCAATCCACTTAGAAATAGTTTGTTTTGAAACAGGTTTTCCTTGAGACCCCAAGGCAAAAGAAATGAATAACTGTTGGGACTGCCTGAACCCTTTAGTTCTGCTCAAATAATAACGTAACTGCCTGTGAATGTCCAAAGAATGCAAAATTTTCTCCCCCTTATTTTGGGGATCAGCATAAAATGTAGGCAGATGAATAGATTGGTTTAAAGCCACATTAGAAACAACTTTAGGCATAAAAGTAGGATTAGTATGTAGTGTGACCCTATCCTTATGAAATATCAGGAAGGGTTCAACTGCCATTAGAGCCTGTAATTCAGATACCCTTCTAGCAGACGTAATGGCCAACAAAAAAGCAGTCTTCCAGGACAAAAACTTCAACTCGGACGTAGCTGCAGGTTCAAAAGGAGGTAAAGTGAGCTTTTCCAACACAAAATTGAGATCCCAGGAAGGAGTAGGAGCTCTACGTGGGGGTCTTATGTTCTTTGCCCCTCTAAGAAATTGCTTGAACAAAGGGTGAGAGAATAATGGTGGGTCACAGTCATAGTGAGCAGAAATGGCTGCAGCATGAACCTTTACAGAGGAGAAAGACAAACCCTTGTCTAATAATTCTGTAAGATACTGAAGTGAAACACTCAAATTAGGCACTGAAACATCAAAGCTCTTTGTTTTGCTCCAAAGAAAAAATCTCCTCCATTTATCAGCATAAACTTTCCTTGTACTAGGCCGTCTGGCCTCCAAAATGACATTCAAAACTTGTTGAGGAAGCTGACCCCCAGGGTCTAAAACAGGATATGCCAGGCTGTCAGATGCAGGGACTGAATCCTGACATTGCGGAAATGATTGCTTGCCTGGGACAAAAGGTGTGGAATTAATGGCAAAGGCCAAGGAGGCTCCCATACTAAAGTCCTCAGCAGAGGGTACCAGTGCTGCCGTGGCCAATCTGGAGCTATCAGAATCATGCAAGGCTTGTCCTGCCTGACCTTTAGGAGCACCTTGGGAAGGAGAGGCAGAGGAGGAAAGGCATAAACGTGAAGGTTGTTCCAACTGAATGATAGAGCATCCACTTTCCAAGCTTTTGGGTGAAACAGCTTTGTGCAAAACTTTGGCAGTTGGTAATTCAGTGGAGAAGCGAACAGATCTATGTCTGGAGTCCCCCATGCCACCGTCAACTGTTGAAAGACATGAGGATCCAATTTCCACTCGTGGGGATCCACCATCTGTCTGCTCAAAACATCTGCTAAGGAGTTCTGTGCTCCTGGCAGAAACCTTGCCTGAAGGGTGAGGTGCAAACTGAGAGCAGTCTCCCACAAAATCATAGCTTGTCTGCAAAGAGGGTACGAATGGGTACCCCCCTGCTTGTTGATGTACCACATGACTGTTGTGTTGTCTGTCTGAATCAACACTTGTCCTGGGTGAAGTAAATCCTTGAAAGCCATCAATGCAAATTGGACTGCTAACATCTCCTTCATGTTGATATGCAAATGTTGTAGTCTGGCAGGCCACGTGTCTTGAACCCATTTTCCATTGAAGTGTGCTCCCCAGGCCATGGCTGAGGCATCTGTCGTTAAGATCTGACTCGCCTCTGGTCGGGTCACAGAGAGTCCCTTGTTTAGGTGACATTCCTGAGCCCACCACAAAAATTCCCTTTGGATGCAAGGTATCATCTGAATGACAGTGTCCAAATCGTGGCAGTGTTGAGTCCATACGCTTTTGAGATACCATTGCAGCTTCCTCATATGCAGATTGGCATTGGGAAGCACCAGAATACAAGATGCCATGAACCCCAAGGCTTGAAGGACTGTCCTTGCAGTCAGCCTGGACCGTAGAGACAATTGTTGAAAGTAAAGGGTAAGATTTCTTTGTTTGTCCGGGGTCAAAAATGCCATCTGAGAAGCTGTATTCAGTATCACACCCAGAAAGCACATGTCCTGAGAGGGTACTAGACTGGACTTTGTTTCGTTCACAGAATACCCTAGGCACCTTAACACTGCCATAACAAACTGTAGATGGTGAAGTAACTTGACTTTGTCTTGAGCCAGAATCAGGCAATCGTCTAAATAAGGATAGATTTGTATTCCCCTTAACCTTAAGAAGGCTATCACCGGTGCCAGGACCTTTGTGAACACCCTGGGTGCAGTAGATAAGCCAAAGGGCAATGCAGAGAACTGATAATGTAAAGTCCCAGCCCGAAAACGCAGGAACCTCCTGCAGCTGGGCCGGATAGGAATGTGAAGATAAGCCTCTTTGAGATCCAAAGTTACCATCCAGTGATCTTTGCCTAATAGAGGCAGAAGTTGTTGCAAAGTTAACATCTTGAATTTTGGAATGTCCAGGTATGTGTTGAGAATAGACAAATCCAGAATTGGCCTCCAAGTGTTTCCTTTCTTTGGTACAAGAAACAGGCGAGAATAAAATCCTAGGCCTACTTCTGACGGAGGGACCCCCTGGATAGCCCCCATTTTGAGAAGTAAAGAAATCTGTTTGTGAGCCTCCACCTTTTGCTGAGAAGGAACGTCTGGCATGCCTTTGAAAGGAGGCAAGGTGTGAAAATAAAACTTGTAGCCTCGATCTATAATGTCCAACACCCATTTGTCCTGAGTGACTAAAAGCCAATTTTTCCTGAAATGTGCCAACTTTCCTCCCAGAGGAGCTGCCAGACAGGAGGGATCTGGCAGCTGGAGATACAGGTCATTGGGTCTGTTTACAAAAAGGCTGACCCCTGCCCTCACCTGAAGATTGTGCAGGGGAACTCCACGTCCTAGGCCGGAAAGAACCTTGAGCATGAGCTCTGCCCCTACCACGTCTAGATCTGCCCCTAGACTGTAAATCAGAAGAAGGATAAGCCCATCCCTTAGTAGGCCAATTTCTGCTAAACTTAGGGGGCTGCACCTGTAAAAAGTCCTTAACTGTTTGCATAGACTTAGCTTTGTCTTCCATTTTCTTCAAAACTGACTCCACAGGAGAACCAAACAGAACTTCAGACTGAAGGGGAGCATCCAAAATACGAGCTTTAACATGCTCTGACAAATTCTGATCCTTAAGCCAGGCGTGCCTACGAATAACTGATCCAGTGGCAGCCACCCTGGAAGAGGCCTGAAGAGCATCAAAACCACACTGCAAAGAATGCTTACCCACCTGATCAGAGGCATGAACTAAATCCTGCAATTCCTTACACTCAATGTCCTCTGCCAAAGCATCTACTTTAGATTTCAACTGACTTAGGAGAAAGTTCTGGTACTTCAGCATATGAAACTGACAATTCAAAGCCCTCATTGCTAGAGTGGAAGAGGTATACACTTTTTTACCCCACCTATCCAAAGCTCTAGAATCTTTATCCATAGGAACTGGATTCTTTACAACAGAAGCCCTGACACCCTTAGGTCCCTGGCTAATAGTTTCTGGGTCAGCTCTCGGGCTTTTATACAAATATTTATGAGCCTCAGGCACTCTCTAATACCTGTCCGGCTTGACCGGGGCAGGAGGCAAAGAATCAGGATTAAGGGAAGCTTCAGAGAAAACATCCTGAACAACATCCAAAACAGGGGGTATAGCCAAGGGCCTATGCTGTGGTAAAACAAAATTCCCTAAGTCTCTTTCTAGAATCTGAGAAATCCTGACCTTCCCACTTAAAATGCTCTCTCATGGAATGCAGGGTTTCAGAAAAAGAAAAATCCTCTGGGGGGGAAGCAGAAGGACTAGAATCCTCTGCATCTGAATCAGAATAAGGAGGAAAATCCTGAATGTCTTCAGCCGAAGACGGAGTAATCTGAAAAATGCTCCAATCCTTCCACCTCTGGCTCCACCCTAGGCCTCTTATCCGGAGGAGGCAAAGAACCCCTGATTAAGGTAATTAAATCTTCTGCCATTTTCAGCATATGCTTTTTAGGTACAGAACCTGCAGAACTAGGGCTGACGCCAGAGGAAGACAAACCAGGCCTGACCTTGGAAGGTACCTTAGAGACAGAAGTAGAAGGCCTAACCACCTTATGCAAAGGAGGGACTACAGAAACCTGAGAGGCCCCCTCAGCCTGACCCGACTCCTGAGAGGCCACATCCTGCAAAACTAAAGGCTCCCCCTGAGACTCAGCTGAAACCTCGGCTGGATCCACAGATTCCACCGTAGTTTCTAAAGAACCGGCGTCCGTAACGGACGACTCATCCTGCTTGGACTTTAACGATTTTTCCTTGCGCTTTTTAGCGGTAGCGGGCATCGGAGGATCCGACGGCATATTGTAATTACACCGCTTACCGAAGACAAGCCTAGCACAATCTAACCTGCGTTTAATGGTGCGCTTATTAAATCTAGCACAAAAGCGACACCCGACTACGTCGTGTTCAGGCCCCAAGCAAGGAATACAAAGAGAGTGGTAATCCCTATGAGGTATCTGTTTCCCAGAAGAAATACAATTATTCACTTTTTCTGACATCCGGAATTAACTGAGGCAAGAAAAACAAAAATATTCCCCAACGGGGTACTTAGCCCAACTTGGTCTTCGGTCTGAAACTCAGAATACGAAAATTTCAGGATGCCGAACGGCACTTGCAAAATGCTGCTTCTGCTTCGGACCATGTGGCAAGAAAGACTGAGGATATGGCGTTGGTCATGCGCTTTAGTACCACGGAGTACTGACGTCAGATCTGAGCAACCATGACCGACGCCAGCCTAACACTTTGGTATTCGGGCCGACCGAGGACAGCGGACTACCCACAGGTTATGACTGCAGCAATGTGAGATGAAGAACATCAAAAGGATACAAGCCTTAAATACAGTACTTAAACCAATCACAGATAAAACCAATTAAATAATTAGTGCAGTAAGCTTCTCTTCTTCAGTGCTGGTTTTAAAGAAATAGCACTGTTTAAACCAGGGGGCATGTTAGCTCTAAAGTCAATAATCCATCTTAATTCTGCATATTCAGTGTTGTTTGTCAGATCACCCTCCCTTGCACTTGCACAAACAATTTGTAAAACCAAAAACTTAAAACAATGTGAATCACCTGCTTCTTGTACATGTTTAGCTAATGCATGAGTCAATTTTAAATTATGAATGTCATTTAAATGTTCCATCACCCTTTCTTTTAAAATTATGTTACTCTTTCCAATATAGAAACAGTCACAGGAATAGTATTTTGCAAGGTAGACAATATTCTTAGTCAGACAATCAGCATAAAAAGAAAACTCCAGTTGACACAATGTTCTGGGGTGCATTATAACACTTGCAGACCATACATATTTGCAGATTCTACAGGATCTACATGCAAATGTGTCCTTACATTCTGAAACAGGAAAAGGGATCTGTGCTTGTTTATAACATAAGCTGTGTTTCAATCACTTGCTGTTCTTGAAAGTGAAGTGGGGGGGGTGTGCCCACTGCCTTACACACCTCTAGGTCCATCAGTAGAATGGGCCAATTTCTTTTTGCATTGTCACATATCCTACTTAAATCACTAGAGTAGGTGAGGGTAACCCTACTAGTATTCTCCGATCAGTTTTCTTGACCTTTAGTTGTTAACTGTTCGTGCCTTTCTGAAAAATAGGGTCATACATTAACACAGTCACTACTCTTTGTATCTGCTATAGCCATCTCTGTACAAGAAGAAGGTGATTCACATTGTTTTAAGTTTTTGGTTTTACAAATTGTTTGTGCAAGTGCAAGGGAGGGTGATCTGACAAACAACACTGAATATGCAGAATTAAGATGGATTATTGACTTTAGAGCTAACATGCCCCCTGGTTTAAACAGTGCTATTTCTTTAAAACCAGCACTGAAGAAGAGAAGCTTACTGCACTAATTATTTAATTGGTTTTATCTGTGATTGGTTTAAGTACTGTATTTAAGGCTTGTATCCTTTTGCTTTTAGTATGGTCTGAAGAAGCGGATGACCACAAAAACGCTTACCATTTTTTGTTTTAATAAAGAGTTTTGTATTCCTCGGCCTCTGGATATCTTCTTGTTACATAACTTACTTTGGATTTAATCCAGGTTCCACTACACATTTTTTGGATACAGAGTTCCAGAGTTGTTCCAAGAGACATGTACTGGTAAACCTTTCAGAAAAGTTTTAAATCTTATCTCATAAGTACGGCAACTTTTTCATCCAGAGAAAGACTCCTTACCCTACGCACAAATGTCCCATTTTTACTACAGGAAAAGTGGCAGGACCAGTCTTTGCCTGGTCTGGATGAGAACCCTATGGTTTATCCATTCACTGGCTGAGACAAGAGCCTAATTAGCCCATTCATTTCCCTTAGCACTATCAGTGGCACAACAGGTAGCACCCTTGTTTCTGGTACAGAAGGTTGTGCGTTTGAGTTGTACACCAGGTAGATGGATTGCTGACATGCAGTGCAGCATAAGGAGGGATGCTGCACTCCTGAATGCATCAACCTTCAGATGAGATGTTAAGGTGAGGTCCTATCTGCTTGAGTTGGTGGTAGCTCAGCTGGAGATAAAAGATCCCTTGACATTTATAAAAAAAAGTAGGGGAAGATCACTGATGTCCTGGCCAAATGTTCCCTAGCAGTATAAAAATGCCACCTTGGATTTCCCCTGAAAAATGCCACTAGCCTAATTAAACTAACCCAGTCAGCAAAGGATAATTAAAATAAAAAAAAAGATGAGAGTGGAATGTTAGGGAGTGTACCAGTCTGCTAATCATGTGGAGTCCTGTCCCGTACTGAGCCTAACCACACCTTCCAGTAGCATTCACTGTTATCTAGGAGGATGCATGTATGACGTATACACAGGGTTGAGCCTACTGGATACATTGGCAATGCAGTATCACCACAATGCATACATTGCCAGCTAAAGCCCACAGATCGGTCAAAATGCCTCCCTGTTCCTGGGATGGGCCAACTCACAAATGCCACACACTCACATTCTTCATCCAGCTTTTTAGAATTTCCATGCCATTGTTCGAATATGGATCTTGTTGTGCATAGCTCAGTCATTATTCCTGTATGGCAGCTCAGTCTTTATTCCTGTATGCCACGGAGCTGGAGTATGCAAGCTGTCTTTTGTTGCTATTAACCATGATTTGTTTAATAGCTTCATTGTCAGAGGCAGGCTAGGTGTGTGGCACTGAAAACCCAGTAGGCAATTCTACT
The DNA here is from genome assembly GCF_019279795.1 of Protopterus annectens. Lineage (NCBI taxonomy): Eukaryota > Metazoa > Chordata > Ceratodontiformes > Protopteridae > Protopterus > Protopterus annectens. The sequence goes on along the minus strand of NC_056730.1, from coordinate 597,551,447 downwards.
TCCTTGGAGAGATGGTGCAGAAGAATATGCTGCAGGTTAAATTTCTTGATGAGGGTTAACATTAGGACATGGAGACCACAAGTTTTTCCTGACTTCTGACCAATGATCTCTTTGGTAGTGGCTATGTTTACTCTTACTAGAAGCGTTGTGTACTTCATCATAAACAAAGTGGAGGGTACCCAGAGAGTGCAATACCTTTTCTCCTGAGAGATGACCAATGTCACAAGTATTAAATGTACTAATTCAGACTGTGTTAGACTAGGCTACAAAACTAATGCACAGTACTTTGAAAGGACATCAGACATTTATAAGTTATGTAAGAAAACTCCTTTTACTTTCTGACATTCCACACTCCATACCTTTCTTTTTTGGTTGAATTGTTACTTGAAACAGAAACCTCTATATTTCTCATAAACACAATGCGCATGATGCAGGATGAAGTAATCCAATGGAAGACTCAAAAACCTTTTGGTTCTTAACTTGTCATTCACCTATTAAGAAAATAAGGCTTAACACTTGCTAGCTATAAGTATAGATAGCTATTACATGTGTAGATTGTTAGGATTCATTAGGTTATGTTAGCAGTCATGGTAGGAGAAATGATGCATGTTTCTCAGAGTGTAATCTCATTACAATCTTTAAGCTTTTTATCGACAAATGGTAATGTACCAGTAAAAGATATGAAGGTTTGGCTGATCCAGGTTGCTCTGGTTTTCCCCAATGTGACCATAACCATAGCTATCTTCAACAGTGGTTACTTCCTAAATAATAAATTGTAAAATGCTCTGTTTTGTCAAGAAATAGTTTATCTCAATATATATTTTGCTGCTTCATCAACAACACCCTTTCAGTGCCCCTTCTAAAACTGTTCATCTTAAGCATACCCACAGGGTGTATTCCTGCGGTTTGTAAAATGGTGGTTGTTATATTATATTATTTTATTTTGATACTCTGTAAAGAGGATCCAGTCTCAAATCCTGGAAACTACAGACCCATCAACTTAACAAGCCTAATTTGCAATGCCATGGAATATGGTATATCTGATTTCACAAGCTTCAGTGTAAAAAATAGGATCTCAATAATATGGTTTTGTCAAAGTGAGATCATATCTACTTAATTTAGATTTAAATTTGATTTCACTGACTTAAGTGACCATGTAGGTCATACAGCAAATCTGAACCAGACAATGGCATTTCACTCTGTTTCATATACTGGAATTTTTAATAACTTTAAAGGATTAAATGTAGACCCTTATGTTGTAAGACAGATAGCAAACATGCTGACAGAACCCACATAAGTGAAGTAGCAGGTGGCACCACAAAAAGTAAAAAGGTGAATAGTGGTATTCTTTGGGGGGGGTCACTACTGGAGCCACTACTGTTTCATATATACTTATTGGATCTTCAGACCACTAACACAGATATATGGCTAACTAAATTTGCCAATGACTGTAAAGTAAGTGCTGTCATTCACTCAGCATCCAACATTGTGTTATTAAAGCAATGGATACACCATAGAAATTAATGGTATATTAGAAAAATTGCTTTAATTAAATATAACAAGGTAAAACAATGTTAACTTTAATTAACAGATCTTGACAACAGCTTACAATATAGACAGCACCCCACTCTGAATAATTAAGATTGTCAGAGATCTCAGTACCTACGAAAATAAAATTGCCAAAGATTTAAAAGACAACCACAAGGCATTCTATAACTATATCAGGAATCTAAATGTAAATGCTCAGATCTGCTCTGAGCTACAACAGAATGGAATTAAATATACTGATCCCAAGGATATTGCCAATATCCTGGCAGATCATTCAGTGCCAACTTCACCTCACCCCTCACCGCCTAAATGGCCCATCTCAATACCGGAAAATTGCCAAATTCCAGTAATAACGGCCACACAGGTAAAAAACGCACTATCCGAAGGTAAGAATACAGCATCCATGGGACCATATGATATCCTGGGCTGTGTATTACATGAACTACAAAATGAACTGGCACCTCACCTAAGTGTCATGTTTAATCATAGCCTCACCTCAGGCTTCATGCCCACTGAGTGGTGCACAGCTACAGTTATCCCACTCCACAAGAGGGGATCCACCTTGGATCCTGGGAACTACCACCCCATCAGTCTGATGAGCCTGATCTGCAAGGCCATGGAACATATTATCATGGAACTTATAAACAAAGACATTGCCAACCTTCAAACACTGGACCCCACCCAATTTGGGTTCATGAAGGCCCAATCTTGTCTCTTGAACCTGATTGACTTCTTCGAATCAGTCTCCAGAGCCGTTGATGAGGGTAAGGTGGTCCACACAGCCTATCTGTACCTCGCCAAGGCCTTTGACGCCATCCCCCACTCTGGAATCATAGATTTACTAAGCTGGGCATTAATCCCTACATTACTTGATGGGTTGCCAACTGGCTTACTGACAGAACCCAGACTGTAAAAGTAGCAGACTCCAAATCCAGCTACAGACAAGTGATAACTGGAGTACCTCAGGGTTCAGTCCTGGAATTACTCTTGTTTGGCATCTACTTTTCTGAAGTACAGGCCAGCACTTAAGGACTCTGGCTAACAAAGTTCTCAGATGACTGCAAACTAGGGGCCATTATTAAATCCCCAAATTATGTGGATACTCTACAAAAGGGCCTTACAAAAACAGATACTTGGTGCCAGAGTCATGGTTTCAAGCTCAATGCCAAGAAATGTATAGTTATCCAAAACGTATCACATCTCTGCAGCTTCTAGTGAAGCAGAAATGAATATCTAAAAGAGGCTTTTTTACTGAATGCTTTATCTCAGTGACCTTTTTACCCTATTGGCTTGGATGTTACTTGGAATATTTTGCAGGAAACTTAATGTTTATGGTCATCAGGTTTAATTCCAAGCTTTGTGTCTCTAATGTACAGACAAACAATATACTTATGCTGTAGTGATGAGGTCAAAAAATACTGAAACAGCCATGTTTACAGCTAGTGGGGTTGGCTTTATTGGAATGAATGTACCCATAAAGACTTAAAAAAGTAAAATGTCATGGGCATTCAAGAATCATGTAGCTAAAACACTGGCATATCCTTTACGCGTCGTGTAAATATGTATCCCATGGGCCTACAGGAAAGGAGGTTTAATGTATCACACAGTGAAGACTATAGGATGGCTGTATCTTTTTTGCAGAATTTATTTGGGAAAAGATGTAGGATTCCGGCATTTTCTTCTTCCTTCTAAAAATAACTAGTTGTAGTATAATTGCTTCATGCTCTTCTGCATGACATTTACCCTTGGATATGCATACAGTATATTATAGTAAGCTGGTGAAAATATATAATGATATTATATATATTATATATATATATATATATATATATGTTAATCTATATATAAATACAGTCTCACACACACACAGACACACACATATACACACACACACACACACACATATATATATATATATATATATATATATATATATATATATATATATATATATATATATATATATATATATATATATATAAGGGTCTATGCTGAATCAACAAAATTACGTTTCAATGAAACTTAATTTCGCGACCCCATTTTTCCGAAAGTGCTTTTATTTTTAAAGGCACTTTTGCGAAAAACCAAGTGAATGAAAAAAAAAAAAGACAACACTAAAAAAATGTATGTAGGGAGGAAACCCCCCTGCACCCCCCCATGTGGTGGTCTACACCTCCCACACCCGCGCTACTTATCCTCACTGTGCCACAATCTACAACAACAACCTCAGTTCCTTTTTATCCACTCAGTTTTTCACAAAAGTCCATTTTTGAATAAATGCACTTTAGGAAAAATAGGGTCGCGAAATTACGTTTTGTTAAAACATAATTTTGATGGGTCGAGGTAGACCCATATATATATATATATATATATATAGGTCCACTTCTGAATCTTGAAATACTGAAATATCGAATTTCAGTATTTCAAGACCAGAATGTCAAAAGTGCAGTTATTAGAAACTGGACTTTAACGAATCTGAGTTTCCAAAATCCATGATAGTTGTGCTGTGGTGCATGCAACTTTTTTTTTGTGTGTGTGTGTGTGTGTGTGTTAGTGCAACCTCAGAGTTGCTATATATACGTAGCAGGGGTGGGGGGTGCAGGGAGATTTGCCCCCCTGCAAAAATGTTTGTTACTGTTATTTTGTTATTTTTTGTTGAGTTTTAACCTTATGTTTCTGTTTATTTTGTGTGAGGGTTGGATGTTTAGTGTTGTTCTTTTTGTTATTTTGGGTTTTCAGGATTGTGTATTTTTGTGTTTGTGTCTGTTAGGTATTCTGGTCTGAAAATACTGAAATTCAATATTTCAGTATTTCAAAATTCAGAGGTGAACCCATATATATATATATATATATATATATATATATATATATATATATATATATATATATATGTGTGTGTGTGTGTGTGTGTGTGTGTTATGCACATAGAGTTGTGGTCATAATCTCTGCTTGGCATCATTTCATGTTGCTCCTATAGGATTTGCACAGTTGCACTGTCTTATCGCTGCCTCCACAGGATCATTAGTGGGTTCCAGCACTCTTCCCAGGTTATTTAAGGGCCCTGTAGCCACACATACCCAGTATGGTAATGGTGTCTGTGTGGGCTGTGGGTGCAATAACCATCTGGATTAGTCACCAAGAAAAAAGAATAGAGATACTCATTATGGTGGTAGAAAAATGAAAAGGCCAGTTGACTTGTTGAGGGTTGAGGGTTGGGTGGTTGGCCTAATGGTTAAGGTGTTTGCCTTGCAAACACAAGGTGGAGGGTTTGAGTCTCACAAGGGATAATTGGCTAGGCTTAAAATGACTTGCAAGGGTAGTTAGCCTAGTACTAATCTATGCTCACTTAAGTTACCAAATAATTGACTCAAACTGTAGTGTATGCATAATCTGTAAAACAAACTATTACATTGTGTTCATTCTTATTGTGTCTTACTAAAGCATCATGATTACATCCTAGAACTTTTCTGAATAAATATTCATTTAATCTGGAATGCAGAGGAGAATGCAGAAGACAGAAATACATCATGATACATGTTTTTAATTTCAGATTTAGTGCATATCTATCTATCTATCTATATATATATATATATATATATATATATATATATATATATATATTTTTTTTTTTTTGTGTGTGTCATAGATGAACCTGTTTTTACTGTTGAGTATTTAATAAATTATAGCAAATAACCAAAAATGGATTTGGATAGTTGCATTGCCCAAAGGATTGTGTATCATTCATACCTTAAAAGCTGCATTTTCTTTATGCCAGTGTAAACATCCAACTTAATTTATCAACGTATATAGATTTAATTTTCTTTACAAGGTCCAGTAGTTTATTCCAGTTACATACTCTCCATTATGCAAGGTAAATATTAATCTGCATTTGCAAGGCATCATATCACTCATATTAACTACGTCAAAATGTTCTTACTGCGCTATACCTATGTGGCAAACTATGTGCAGGGTTAAGCTCTTAAACATTCTTTTATAAAACATATAATCAAGCATATTATAAAACCTGTAACCTGCTTTTGGTTATGTTCTAATGTGAACTATCGATTCTTATGTAATGCCAACTTCAGATGCGTAGAAATGCAGTAGACATTTCACCAAAGACAGAAGCAGAGATTATTTGATTACCTGTGCCCTGCATGAAATACATTTCCCATTCACCTTAATTTTTTTTTGTTTTGCTACTGCCATCTCACATTGATGTCTGACTTCTGTTATTTCCTGTATCTGTAAAGAATTTTAATCTGTGATTTAAGCAATTTGATTATGTATGAAAATAATCACTTTTCATTTAATGTTTTGCATAATTTTTCTTTTACCCATGCTGAGTTGCATTGCTGCACCCCTTAATCAGACATTTATACTGATCACTGTACCTCAGAGAAAATACTCAGAGACACATCAGTTTGGGAGTTATTATATATTTCCCTGTAATTGAATTTCTATTGTCACTGTTATACATTTTATACTTATGGTCCTTGAACATACACTGGAAACGAATAATATATATAGGGCTTACGCCAGCTACTTTCCTTCTAGATGTTCTGATTAGCATCCCTTTTATTTTTTTGTCTCATCCTCTTATCAGCTAACCAGATATTCCTCATTGGCTTTGATTCTTGCAATGCAACAATGAAATAATTTGATCGTAATAATAATTACTGTGGAAGTCCATATAATATTTCTGCCAAATGTAAAACCATCTCTTTTAGCTTAGTTCTTTATAATCTGTCATTCCTCCTTTCATGTGATTAGCTTACATTACTGTGATTTACTTAAGACTCTTTACTAATTATTTTGTGTTGTAACGTGTCAATTGCCTTATTAAGGCAATGCAATAAAGTTTACTGCTGTCATGCATTGCATTTCTTGCATAAATTCATGTTGCATGATGTCCTCTTCTCTTGTTTTCTGGGAAAGCTCTTTTAATCCTTATATATGAAGTAATGCTCCAAGACACTACACTCTATCAGCACCAAACGACATAGAAAACAGTTGTTAAAGTCTTTCCATCACCTGTGTATGTAATTGCAGCCCTTTCTCCTTATTCAGAACCATTGCTTCTATGTGTGACTTATTAAAGTAGCAGTTACTGATTCCATTAGGATGTTGCGAAACTTTTCAGTAACTGTCACTACATTTTATAAATCCATTTCATGACTGCTACCGTCAAGGTTTCAGATTCTTCCTCTGTTCAAAAATGAAGAATTCAAGATGAAATTTGAATTCTGCATTTGCTTAGCAGGCAAAGCTCTTTCACCCACAGGGTGGAAGCTTCAGATTCCTGTATCTTGTTAAGTAATATAATCAACTCTGTGATCACTGCATCTTGTGGAAAAGGGAATTTCCAATGCTGTCATTTCTTGAAATGCATGTGTGTTTTCTACTCAGGGAGAGTGTCCAAAGTGATCATTATAACAAGCGCATATTATGATATTTTATCTGGTCCTGATCATTCATATACATCAGAGCCACTTAGGTAACCTGATGTCTGTGCTTTACCTATATCTATAGGAAGAGGACTCTGATTTAATGCCTCTGTGTTAAAATGTATCTATCTGTGGATATAAAAGTTAATGTTATGATAGATAAATTGAGATAAAAATGACTATCTTTCTTCTGGATTAATCAATCATGTTACTCTAAAACTCAAAATAAATACAGTTGAGCACACTACTTTATAAATTTGCTACCGAGATACTGAGATTAGAGTCTTCGCAGAAGATGATATTCTAGAAATCTTTGAAAACTACTTCACACAAATCAAATAACTCTCAGATCCTAACCACATTAAGGTCACCAAGACTTTCTAACATAGCTACCAAAGCAATTAATCCAGGCAAGACCTCAGATACTGACAGTTTCTCTGAAGTTGGATGTCAAGACTTTCATACAGAAATTGTACAAGATCTATTGAATCACTACATTTAATTTCTAGATGAACGTATGCATGGAAACAGGCACTGTACCTGTGCTGCTGAAACCAGGAAGACCAGTGTAAACACGCAATTCATATAAATGCTAACAAACAGATTATGCATACAAAGTTGATTTCATCTGCATTAAAGATATTAATAGCCATTTAATGATTTTAAGGTACAGCTTAAACTGTGTCGGTTGGGCTAAAGATGATTAACATCAAAAAATGAACCTGGCTGAGGTTCATAGGTTCATAGGATGATACTACATTATTGGCCTGGAGGCCTTTATAAGCCTAGCCAAGAATTTCACTCATGTTCAGACAAAGTCAGCATCTGTTTTCCCTGTCCAGCAGGGACACAGGAGGGATCCCAGGGGTATATTTTCTGTTTCCCATCCAGTTGTCCAGATTCCTGTTAAAGAAGGCTAGTGAAGTACTATGCTTGACATGTAGAGGGAGTCTATTCCACAGATGGGGGAGTCACTGGGACACAAATCTATCCTGCCAACAAGTGCTATTAATGTCACAGACCAGGCTGAGGCCTTGTGAGTGGGCTGTGTGAGTGGAGTTTGTCTTACGGATATGCAGCAATTCTATCAAGGTTGAGTCTGAGACATGCCAAACACAGGTCACCTCTGAGCTGTCTGTACAAGACTGAGTAGAGGGACAGGGCTTTTAGCCTATCTGTTTAGGATAGGTGTTTGAGAACCTAGATTTTCCTGGTCAGGAACCTCTGTAGTCTCTCCAACTGCTGTATGCACTTGGCAAGGTATATACGGAAGGGGGCATTGTACTCGATAATGGGTCTGATAAGGGAGAAGTACAGGGATCTTATGACTCCTTGTTCCTGCATGAAATAGCCTTACTTATGAGGTGGGCAATGTAAAAAGCCTTCCATACAATGGAGACAACATGCTGGTCAAAAGTCAGGTTGCTTTCAACCCAGGTGCCGAAGTCCCTCGTGACTGACTGCATGCTTAATACTTTGTTATTAATGTGATAATTAGTGGGGATGCCATTTTTCGCAAAGGGGAGAATGATGCATTTCTTGACATTCCGCTTGAAGCCATGCTTCTGTTACCAGTCGTTAGTTTGGGTAAGGCCCTCATGGAGGATGTTCACATCACTAGGGAAATTTATGAACGTGCCCAGCTTGCAGTCATCTGCAAACTTGGTCAGCCACAGACCACTAGGTTTGGCTTGCACCTCAGAAAAGTATATCCCAAACAGTAGAGGCCATCAATCCCTTAATGATTTACTTTTAATTTTAATGAATGGTATAACAGCAGCACATGCTTTCTTTTCTTGCTTCATTTCTACAAAATAACACATTTTGAATATCTGCTGCCCTTTTGTTAATGTATGGGGAAGTTTGCAGGTCAGTAGTGGTTTTGAGAATTATGATGTTTGAAGCAATCAGTCTGATAAAAGATATCAAATTTCCAGTTTTTTTTACCATCTAATCTTGTTCTGATGTGTGCGAGATGGTGTTTTGTGACAAGTTAGTAGTAACGTATTTAAAACTGGTCTCTACTACTAGCAGTAGCTGTGTGTGTTTCTGACACTATAAGACACGCTGAGACTAGTTCTAATGTTTTATCCTGCTGGTTACTGATCAGATATATATCTTATAAAAATCTGAATAAATTACTTTATCGTCTCTGATTAGTTATAACATAATATTTATTTCCAATGGCCTTATTACAGTACCAACAAGAACAGAATATATTTGATGTTACTGACTTGTTTGATGTAACTATATATTCTTTTGACTAATGTGTCAGGCACTTATATGTCTTTGCATCTCTTGTTTGGTTCACAACTTAGACATCATTTGTACAAGATTAGATAATTGTGTACATTCTCAAGAAGGAAAATAATTTAATTTTTATAGTAGCAAAAGTGTTAAATAGAAATAATCTAATCTTTATACGTTTTACATATGTAATGTTGTTGTTGTCTTTCGGCTTTTCCCGGTTAGGGGTCACCACAGCGGAACTCCGGTCTGCTAATGATTGGCAGTAGAGTTTCAAGAATGCCAAGGTGCCAGCTCAATGTTCGACCTTCAACGCAGGCATGCCCATTTACGCATGTCTTTTAAACGCCCACCGAACTGCGGGGAGGACATGCAGACTCCACACAGAAGGCACTCCCTACACTCTAGCCGAGAATCGAATGGGAGTACCTCTTGCTGTGAGGCAACAACGCTACCGCTGCACCACCGCAGATTCCATATGTAATCAAATGTGAAATTGGTTAACTTGTTTCTGCATACTATTTCTTTTATTCAACCATATATATTGATTTTTTTTTCTTTCCTTTTAAGAACTTTATTATCTAATTAATTCAGAAGAAATACTAATTAATCATTGGTTGATTTACTTTAGAATTGGTAACATTTGTTTTATTTTTGGTCTTGTTCTATTTTTAACTTTGTTATTTCTATTGAACTAATGCAAGAGTCATTTATGCAAAAACATTTTATGGCGCATTAATATAGTAATATAAGCTCAAAATATTACATCAGTTTTTATTTTACAAAACTTAGTTTTTCTTCTCAAAATCAGAGAAGTTTCCTTGAATAGTACAATTTAGCATTAGATGAGTTTATTATATTTTATTATATGGGCGTCCATGGTGGTGCAGCGGTTAGCAGACAGGTGATCCGCTATGGCGACCCCTAACTGGGAAAAGCCGAAAGAAGAAGAAGAATTATATTTTATTATATAACTACATAAATAATTTTTGAACAAGTGGTGGGGGAAAGTAAACTGTTGTTGCTTGTTAGGTGGATGGTTTGAGCGGTGAATGCTGTTCAGGGTAGGAGTATTTGACTCCATGGAGGGGTCATTGGGTTATAGAAATTTAGCGTTATTTCATATTTCTTTTGTGTGTTCTTTTTTGGTGTCTACTAATCATACAATTTTGATTTATGTTACCATTTCATATATGCTCGATCATAGGTTTACTCATATTCATATCAAAATTGATGGAGTGATGACTTGTGCATGTTCACAAAGAAAATTAATGGTTATATTACATGCAAAGTCTTTCACTGTGTTACATCTCTTACCTAAAATGTATATCTATTAATATCAATTGTTTGAACTGTGATAAAGGGAAGTATTGCCAGCCCAGCTATATGGAATTTTATAAATACTTCTATGTCATTGATATTATTTATACAGAACTGCATGCTATATTCTGAACTAAAATGCCCTGCTGACTTAGAACAAAAATGTTTACAAACTTTATTCCTGTGCAAATGTATGCTTTAACAGTAGAAACTAGAACATAAAAGGGTGAACTTGCAAAACTTCAAGAAAATAAGTTGAAATTAAGTTGCTTTGTGGTTGTGCTATAAAAGTTCTCTCTCAGTTTCAGTGTAACAGACACAATGTCTAGAGCTGGAAGTTTTGTATTGTCTTGATAGAGAAATAATTACTAGGTTTAAAATGGTAAAGTGTTTTATTGTTTTATGACTTTCAGTTCTGAGCAAACATTTGAGAGATATGTATTTTTAACACAGAGGTGTTAAATTCTGTTGGTTTCTATTTTAGCCTGGGTACTGAAGTCAGGTGACAAAAAGTGATGTCACCCAAGCTAACCAGCAGTAATATTTGATATTGACTTAAGAACTCTCTCAGAGAGAGACTGTGCATTTTGTATTTTGTCTTGGACCTAGCAAGAACATCTGCACTTGCCTTACTAATAGTAAATAACTAGGGTACAGTAATTTCTTTCAGATACTGTATAGTTAGAAATATAGTAAAGATTGGTTTAGACTAGTTTAGATTGCCATTCTCTTACCCCTAGCTAAAATCTTATAGAAATGTATCCATAAGCAGCTCCTAGACCACCTCACTACAAATAACCTCTTATCTAGTTCGCAGCATGGCTTCCATCCAAAACATACTTCCTCCACAGCCCTCATAAGTTTCACTAACTACAAAAATCTCCTCAAAAACAATGGACAACTAGTTTCTACTCTATTCCTTGATATGTCCAAAGCTTTTGATATGGTATCCCAACAATTACTACTCAACACTCTAGCCTCCTTCAACCTCAACTCTACAGCTCTCAACTGGTACTTTAGCTACTTTACTAATCGACAACAGGCAACTAAATGGGATAGTAAACTCTCCACACTCCTCCCAGTCTCTGTTGGGGTTCCTCAGGGTCCCATCCTTGGCTGTCTCCTTTTTATTATATTCACAAATAGTCTAAACATTGCTTCTAAATCTGCTTCTATTATTCAATATGCTGATGATGCTACTCTTATTTGCTCAGCTCCCACACGCCAAGAACTCCAAGATAAACTGCAAAAGTCATTTCTAGATATTAAAAATTACCTAAATGAACTTCAGCTTATCCTACACCCAAGCAAAACAAAAGTAATGATCTCTAACAGGAAATCCAAAGCAAAACCACGTCCTCTCTCCATCTACTCCACTAATGGCACTATAATAGAGCCAGTTAACCAAACAAAACTACTTGGTGTCACAATAGACAACAACCTAACATTCAATAAACACATATCACTCAAAATAAAGAAAGTTCACATCACACTTGGTGCTCTATACAGGGCCAAACCTTGCCTTACTCAAAATGCCAGACTAGCCACAGTCAGATCCTACCTACTATCTACTCTTGTCTACTGTTCTCAACTTTTCACTAACCTGCTCAGGTCTGATTTATATCTACTTGATTCCTGCTATAACAAAATAGCAAGATTTGCTGCTAATATACCCAACAGGACCCATCATTGCCTTGCTCTTCAAAAATGACACTGGCTTGAATTTTCCAATCTGTTATTGCTCTATCAGCTCACGACTGCCCACTCCATCATCCACAAACCTGGAAACTGCCATGCACTATCCAACCTAGTGCAACTACATACCAGCCCCAGGACCCTTAGATCATCCAATAAACTTATACTCAAGGTTACAAAGTCTCATAATTACTTCGGTGACTCTCTCTTCTCCTTCAAAGCAGCCAAACAGTGGAACCTATTACTCCAGAATATCTTAAAAAACACACATTGTCATAGCTTCAAAAAACTCCTAAAGGAATACCTTACTCAACAATGGCTATGCTCCTGTAATACTCCTGGTTAATTTCTTATGCCATCGATCAAATGTTTTCTATTCTGCTATCTTCTTGTCTTACTTCTTCCAAATGAAAATGCCACAATGGGTTTTAGTTATTATATCTAATGAGTTTCATATTACTGTCTGTAATAAGGCTTAAGAAATGTAATGTTTTCTGTTTTACATTCACCTTTTTGTAAATTGTGATTGTTGACAACTGTCAAACTTTTTTGCATCTTCTTCTTCTTTTGGCTTTTCCCACTTAGGGGTCGCCACAGCGGATCACCTATCCGCTCATGATTGGCAGTGGAGTTTTATGGTGTCGAGTTTCCAGCCCGGCACCCAACCTTCCACAGAAGGCATACACATGCACATACTCACAACTAGGGCCAGTTTAGAGTGTCCAATCCACCTACAACATGTCTTTGAGATGTGGGAGGAAACCAGAGCACCCGGAGGAAACCCACACGACCACAGGGAAGACATGCAGACTCCACACAGAAGGCACCCCAGCTGTCAAACTTTTTTGCATATTGTTTGTAAATCTTTTTAAACATTTTTGTAATCTTTTTGTACTATTGTTATGGAGCTTATCTCCCCGGGTCTCAGCTGAAAATGGGCTACTTGCCCAGCCCAACTTTACCCAGTTAAAAAATGTAAAAATAAATAAATAAATAAATGTTTTCTGTATTTATTTGAGACTGTCCTGCAATGTTGTTTTAAAATATGTCCTGTGATTTTGAACTCTGTAGTAACTGTGTTTGTTTTCTGAGTATTGTCTTGTTCTTTTATTATTTATTATATTTAAACCTATCTGTGTGGCTATTTGTGAGGCATATTTAACCTCTTAGAATACTTGCATATGTATTTGGTGACACTGTACAGGCCACCCCTAAATAGCCTTGCTCTTGGTCAGACTACCATTTGGATTAATAGTAATATTACACACTAGGATTGGACACCCTTTATAAGAGCCTTATAGTAGCTGATAAGTAGAGGTTCTGGTGGCAGTGATATTTACCTTATATTCTGGGCAGAAGGGGGCATAGCTAATAAACCTATGCCAGCCTTCCCCAGGTGTGTGTGTATGTGTATGTGTGCAAAACAAATCTCAAAGTGTGTGTGTGTGCGTGTGTGTGTGTCAGCTACTTAGGCAGGAACACAAAGCACTGGTTGGACAAAGTGTTGGAAGACTTGGCTTGGAACCTTGGCTACAGACTCAACTTTACAGCTGTGCCACTGGGTAGTCTTGTTGGAGATCTGGAGAAAGAGGCAGAATCCAGCCCCAGACTGACTGTGATCTCTGTGTACTCTTAATGGAAATTGTATACTTTACTGTGTGTGTATTTGTCATCTTTCCATTGTGTACATCCCCCATTGTTGCCAGTGGTGAGGATTGAGCCTGCTTGCCTACTGGGCCAGTGCCGGGGGGGGGTCACATATTAATTGGTGGACAGTGGTGGGATATCCACATCACATATTAATTGGTTGATAGTGGTGAGATAGCCACATCACATTTTAATTGGCTTGCAGTGGTGTGGATATTGAATTCCTATAGCCTGTGTACAGTGGTCACTGAATGTGTTTGTACTGTCACTCAGCTACGCAGTGAACATTCAGAGTTTTACATTACAATTGTTTTGTTTTTTTCTTAGCTTAGTTAGTCAGGGAGAGCAGGCATGCATGTCAGCAGAGGAGTATGACAAGCTGACAAAGAGCCAGTTGGCTGAGATGTGCCAGACTAAAGGATTGACGCATGCCAACCTGACTAAGGCAGAAATGATTGTAGCTTTCGGCACAGCTGCATAACAGACCAGTGATCAGGAGAGCAAGGCTGGCCTTGGAGATGTGCAACTCTCAGAAAATGAGAACTCAACCTTTCCACAGAAGAGACTTGAGCTGGAGGTCAAACATTTGGAAATAGAAGCAGCAGAGAGGCTGAGATGTCTAGAGGCTGAAGAAAATGAGAAACTGCAATGTCTAGAGGTGGAGAAGAAGGAGAGGCAGAGGCAACATGAAAAGAGGATCATGATTCTTTGCCAGAGTCAAGGAGATAATGGAGAAGGGAGTAACTGAATCCCAGAAGCAACAAAGTACATTTATTTCACAATTTGCAGAGGGGGATAATTGTGATAGTCTCATTCATATGTTTGAGAGGGTATGCAAACAATATAATGTTGACCAAAGGCTCTGGGTACAGTTCCTGACCCCTTTACTCCATGGTAAAATTGTAGCTACTATTTCTAAATTATCTGATACTGATTGCTTAAATTATAATATTGTAAAGAACTGCCTTTTAGAATGCTTTAAGTTAACAGCTGAAACTTATAGGAAAAAGTTTTGTGAGTATAGACGCAAGGCAGATGAAAGTGTGTGTGAATATGTTGCTGAACTAAGCACTTATTTTCATAGGTGGGTGAGTGGATGTCAGATCACCACTTCAAAAGGGCTGGCAGACCTTTTGATCTGGGTACAAGTCCTTACTTAGCACTTTGCCTGATGACAAGAGAATTGGATTAACTGATAGACAATGCAATACTGCAGATGAGTTGGGGAAGAAGAGAGACCTATGCCTAGTAAGCAGGGCATCACTGCACAGGGAAGGGACACCCAATGTTGATCATGGGCCTAAGACAACCAATGGTGGGTAGCCCAGAGTGCACTAACTGAGTTCACCAGTAGCAGGGGAAGCCACTAGTCCAGGTACATGTCCAGGACCATGGTTTAAATGTTTTAAATGCAACCAGTGGGGCCATGTAGCATATAGATATCTATGGAGGCAAGGTGGGGAACAAAATGTGGAGAGCCAGTAAGTGGGAATGACAAAATGCCAGTAGTAAGTTGTCTTGAGACAACAAGTGTACCAAACTACCACAAGAGGTTATATTATATCTTAGTGTATAGGAAAGAGGCCACTGCTAAAAGAGAAACAGCCTCTGGCCTAACCATTGTGAAGTCTGGAATTTATTTTATTTATTATTTGTTAACCGGGAAAGTTCGACTTGGAACAAAGCCAATTTTCAGCAGAGGCCCGGGGAGATATGCTCTAGATGCATGTCTTTGTAACATGGAAGGAAACTGGATCACCTGTAGGAAACCCACACAAACACAGGGAGGACATGCAGACTCCACACAGAAGGCACCCCAGCCAAGAATCAAACCGGAGTACCTCTTGCTGTGAGGTGACAGTGCTACTACTGCACCACTGTGCCATCCAAGGCAATAGTTTAAGAGGAGCACTACTTGCTTGGCCAGTCTACTCCAGTCAGATCTTTAGGAGGGACCCCATTCCAATTATCTTTGGCTAGGGTTCACCTTGATTGGGAGGGTGGAAAAAGAAGCCAGCAAGTATCCCTGCAGATGTCCTGATAGGGAATGATTTTGATAATACAGTACCATGTGTGCAAGCAGTTACACACAGTCAGGCTTCGAGACAAGCATGTGAGTCTGGACTGGTGAGGTAGTTACTTCGGGGGGGGGGGAACTACCCTGTAGCAGTGAGAATGAAGGTGAACCACAGCTGCTTGTGGGTACTGATGTTCTTTTGAACAGAGTGACTGCAAGGGCAGAGGTGAGTAATAGTACTGTGTTTGCTGTCTGAGTATTGTCTTGTTCTTTTATTATTTACTATTAAATATATTTAAACCTATCTTTGTGGCTGATATTTATGAGACATATTTAAGCTCTTACAGTACTTGCATATGTATTTGGTGACAATGAACAGGCCACTCCTAAATAGCCTTGCTCTTGGTCAGACTACCATTTGGATTGATAGCAACATTACGCAGTAGGATTGGAGACCCTTTGTAAGGGCCTAGCTGATAAGTAGAGGTTCTGGTGGCAGTGATAACTACCTTATAGTCTGGGCAGAAGGGGGCATAGCTAGTTAACCTGTGCCAGCCTTCCCCAGGTGTGTGTGTGTGTGTGTGTGTGTGTGTGTGTGTGTGTGTGTGTGTGTGTAAAGCAAATTTCAAAGTGTGTGTATGTCAGCTACTTGGCCAGGGACACAAAGCACTGGTTGGACAGAGAGAGTGTTTGAGGACTTGACTTGAAACTCTGGCTAAAGACACAACTCTATACCTGTGCCAGTGGGGAGTCTTTTGGGGTATATGGAGAAAGAGGTAGAAACCAGCCCCATATTGACTGTGATCTTTGTGTGCTCTTAAGGGAAATAGTACTTTACTGTGTGTGTACTTGTCATCCTCCCATTGTTTATGTCCTCTACTGTTGCCATTTGTGAGGATTGAAGCTCCTTGACTACTGGGCCAGTGCAGGGGCATCACATGAACAATAGTTATTACAAATATTTGAAGCTATTCGATTCCCAAGTTGCTTTTTACAAGAAACACACCTTTTATCTGAAGACATAGATAAACTTAATACTATAAGTTATTCTGTGTTATATGGTTCTCATCATTTTCAAAAAAGAGAGAAGTAGCTATATTGTGGAATAATTCTTTACCTATTAATAAAATTATTGATACATATAAGGATGATAAAAGCATGTTTTGTTCAGCTACACTGGAGCTTAGAAGGAAAATGTTTACTCTTAATATCTATTGTATTCCAGGAATTGGGGTTAACACCTGGTGAAACAACATCTAAATCAGATTGTTCAAGTATCTATAGGAAACATTATTCTGGCAGGAGATTTTAATTGTATTTTAGCAGACAAAGATTCCAATACTTCATGTATAACGAGAATTTTACTTTCAGCCAAAAATCTGAAGGATTTCATATAAGAGACATTAATGACTTTTCTGATCCAGATTCTCTTTTTTCACACATTTCACTCATAGGATTGGTACATATTCCACAAATTATATAGTATATGTTTCAAATGAGTTGATTAATAGTTTGGGAAAGGTTAAAGTAATTTCATGTCCCTTTTGAGATCATAATGCCATTCCTTTTGAATTACTAATTAGTCCAAGCAATTGTGTCCAAACTAAAAGAATTCCAACTTATATAACCAAGCTAAAGGATTTTAAAGTTTAATATGTATTCTTAAAGGTAGTTTTATGTTTTAATAGTTTTTGTATATATTTTTCTTAGTTGTATGTGATAGAGACGTATATATTTTAATGTACTGTTCTTTTATTTTATGTACTTTGCACTTTTTGTATGTATATTTAGATGCAAGTATGTTATGTAACTTTAAGAAGCTGTGTCTAATTAATTAATTGAGTATGCTATTTAATTAATCACATGATAGGTTTTTAGTATATAAAGCAAGTGTATTTTCATGGTTGTGAATGTCTGATGAAGCAGTAATGATTATTGTGAAAGCACTTACTATCAAATAAATTGGTTTGTCTGCTATTTGCATTGCCTCACCTATTTTTGCTACATTACAAGCTTATTTGTATGGAAGAATTACTAGTTGTTATGTGTCACTCATCACTCTCTAATATAGATGACAGGAAGGTGGAGTATTTCATTTAGATGTTTTAATACATAGAAACATAGGATGGTTAACAGCATTATGAAATACAAATGAACTGGTTAACAGACATACACGCATGCTTACATCTCAACAGCTTACTACAAAGTGCAGTCAGACTTGCATGTGCTCAGTATTTATACACTTGTGCAAGCCCTTGGATACACACACACACACACACACACACACACACACACACACACGCACGCACGCACGCACGCACACACACACACATTGATCTTTATCCTCCCTCTTAAAAATATTGCCCTTTGTAAAAACAATATTGGAGATAGACATTCATTATTATAGACATTAGAACTAAAATACAATGTTAATCTCCAAGTTGCTGTGTATCTGCTACATGGTTTACAGATATGACCAAATCTCGTAATATAACAATCTGGACTAAATTTAGCAACAGGGACAGTCATTGGTGAACAACTCATATCAGGAACTTTTGGATTAATCACAGGAACAGGAATATTTTCTGGAACTTCCTCTGGAATTGGAACACGGGACCACCACTCACTCACAGGCTATGTGCTGTGGTATAGGCTCAGACACTGGACTCAAATGTTTCTGATTCTGCCTAAAATCTCCTCCTTATGTTTCCACAATGTATGATTTTGGCTCTATACAAATATTCTTCATGACTGCAATCCGATGATAACCTTTACTATGTTTGCATCCTCACCACTTCTTCTCTTAATGGATTGAGGTGGTTTTATCAAAGTAGGACTTCTGGGTTAGGTATTTCTTCAACAGATTGGCTTTCACTGACCTGTTGTTTTTGACACATGGAACCAACAATTAACAACTGATTGGTAATGTGGTTCTGGTTTCTCTCACCATAGTCTCTGAGCAGGTGAACCAAGATGTTTATCATGAGAAACATTTCAGAGATTCAAGAGATTCAGGAAAACATCACTATTATCTCATTTTGACTTCTCTAGTTACTGTTTTGCACTTTGAACTGAACATTCTTCTAAACCATATGCCTGCGGGTACTCTGGGCTACGTGTGACTTCAGTAAAGTCCTATTCTTCAGTATATCTTTTGAACTGGTGGCTTGTAAACTGCATGCCATTGTCAGAAATAACTTTGTGTGGACTACCATAGACTGCAAAATGATGCTTCATCTTAGTAATGACAGTATTGAATGCTAGGTTAGAAAGTAGGTCAATCTCGAATCAATTGGAAGAAGAGTCTACTAACAACAAATAATGTTGACCATTCCACTCGAAGATGTTGGTGGCTACTGTCGACCAAGGTAGTTTAGGAATCTGGTTTAGCTAAAGTGGTTCCTTCTGCTGATGTGGCTTAGTACTAATACACATGGAATATGACGAAAGTGCTCTCTCAATATCTAGTGACATAGAAGGCAAAAATACTAGTCCTATCACCCTTCTTTTGATATTAGTGGTATTTGAAGTGGTATTATTGTGTTCATGGAATGTTATGTGTAATATTGAGTCATGACAGTAGAGGGAGATGTTTTATTATGTTTAAACATGCTAGTAAGCACAAGCACTTTACTTCATAATGTTCGTATGAATTTTTGTAATTAAATTAATTTAGGCATTCATGTATTGTATTCATACACATTTACATGTTCATAGGTTTTTAATATATTTAGATATTTTAAATGTTATGCACACGCACTTTATAGTTAGGTTTTAATTCTATGTTAATATTAATGAGGCTTGTTGGTTCATAGGTTAATTTTGAATGTTTTTGGGGGATTTACATTGGTTGGAGGGTTAGTAATTTAGTATAAATAGATTAATTAAATGGGAACACATTGTCTGATGAAGTCCAAGTGTTTGGATGAAAACGCTGGGTATTTATTCTGTGCAATTGCGTTTATGTGGATGGTCCGTGGAGCTGGTTATTAAAAGACTTGAAGTGGACTCGTGGTTTGCAGTTTCCTTTGGTTCGTAGCACTTGTTCGGTGTTTGTGGGTACTTTCAAGTGCTTTCAGTTGTTTTTATTTAGTAATGACAGTATTGAATGCTAGGTTAGAAAGTAGGTCAATCTCGAATCAATTGGAAGAAGAGTCTACTAACAACAAATAATGTTGACCATTCCACTCGAAGATGTTGGTGGCTACTGTCGACCAAGGTAGTTTAGGAATCTGGTTTAGCTAAAGTGGTTCCTTCTGCTGATGTGGCTTAGTACTAATACACATGGAATATGACGAAAGTGCTCTCTCAATATCTAGTGACATAGAAGGCAAAAATACTAGTCCTATCACCCTTCTTTTGATAGATGGATGACCACGATGCAAGACAGTAGTGTAGTTTTGTTGGAAGGACTTGGGAAAAATTACTTTAAGATCTTTCATAATGATACCTTTATCAGACAAAATCTCATCTCCGTATGGAAAATAAGGTTGCAGGTAAACTTGATTGTTTTGATGTCATCCTTGATTGATAAGGTGGTTGAGCCTTTGTAAAAGTGGATCTGTGGCTGTATGATATCTCAACTCATTAAGGCATGTGGAAGAACAAGTTCTCACTTCCATGACTTCACAAATCAAGGTTGTCATTCTCATGCTGTTCTGTGGTGTGTCTGGGCGATCTGGATAAGGTATCAGCAAGATACAGAAGTTTGCCTTTCTTGTAGACAAGGTTGAAATTATACTTTTCCAATCTCAGCCTCATGCATTTCAGTCTGGCTGGAGCAGAATGCACAGACTTTCTCAAGATAGTGACTAGAGGTTGGTGGTCTGTTTCGATCTGGATAGGTTTACCATAAACATAATCATGGAACTTTGAACATGTGAACACAATTGCCAAAAGCTGTTTCTCGATCTGGGCATACTGCATTTCAGTTTGGGTAAGAGTTTATGATGCATAGGCAGCAAGTTGATCTTCTTGTAGAATGACTGGACCAAGACCAATTTTTTAAGCATCACATGAAAAAGTAAATGGCTTGCGAACATCATAGTATCCGAGAGTTGGTGGACTGGCAATTCTCTGTTTCAAGACATCAAATACTCTTTGGTGTTGTTCTAACCAAGCTAAAGGATTTTAAAGATTTTCATCTGTACATGTCAGCTATCTGAGTGGTGCTGATATCCGACTCAAGTCTGGAATGAATGTGTCTAGATAGTTAGCCATGCTAAGAAAACATTGCAAAGTTTGATCATTGTCTGGAGCTGGCATCTCAAGAATGGCTGTTTGTTTTGAAGGGTCTAGTCATAAGCCTGAACTGGTAAATAAATGACCAACATAAGTAACTTCTTGAAGCCTGAATTTGCATTTCTGTGGATCTAGCTTAAGATTCACTTGACGTGCCCTTTCTAGAACTTTTCTGAGGTTCTTGTCATGCTCTGCTTCACCATGACCTCCTACTAGTATGTCTTCTACTATAATAGCACAAGGATACCCAGAATAAATTTGCTCTACTGTACATGGAAAGACTTCACTTGCAGAATTTATCCCAAATGGCGTTCTCAAAAATCTGTACCTGCCAAATGGAGTACTGAAAGTAGTGAGCAATGATGATTTCTTGTCAAGCTGAATTTGCCAAAATGAACTCTTTGCATCTAAGACATAAAAAACAGTGGCATTTGGCATCAAGAATATGACTTCCTTGACTGTCCGCATTGGATGATGAGGTCTTTTTAGTGCTTCATTCAAATTTCATGGATTAATACATATTCTGATGTCATCTGAGCTTTTCTTATGAGCTACCACCATGGAAGATACCCATTCAGTTGGAGTTGTAACTGGACAAATCACACCTTGTTGCACTATTTTATCTAGCTCAGATGTGACTCTGTCCTGCATGGCTGTTGGAACTTTTCATGCTGGCCTGATAACTGAACTGACATCTGGATCTAACTTCATGGATTACATAACTGGAAGTTTCCCTAATTTGTCTTTGAAAAGATCAGCATAGGTAGAAAAAATGTACTGGGCGAAATTAGAGTGGTGGTCTTTCAAACTAACATAATAGACTTCCTTATTAAATAAAAGTAGTCCCAATTTCAAACTGTCTCTGAGCCCTAGTAATGACCGGACGTGCCTCTTGATGACATAAAATAACAAGTCGTACCTTCTTTGAGCAGAATAACATGAAAGCACTACTGAGCCTTTGGTCTGAATTTCTTCACCTCCATAAGCAACAAGCTTCGCACACCTTGCCAAATCAAGCGTTTTACCATGACCCACTCTAGCAAACGTTTCTGCTGACATAACATTGCACTTAGAACTTGTGTCAACTTTGAGCTCTATGGATTTGCCATTTATCTGAACAGGGCAAAATACTTCATTCTTTGCTCTTAAATCTACTGCATTGACTGTTTCATGAAGCACTGAGACACCATCAACATAAAGAGTAGGATTGCAGCTCTCTAATTGATCAACTTGTTTCTTAAAATGTTCCCTTTTAATGAAAGAATGTGGGCCTTTTGATTTAAAAAACCTTTTGAAATTATTTGATTTATTGTATTTGTGGCATTGTTGACCTAAAGCTAAATATTTTCCCTTTTAGATTCATGACTTCCATCATAATTATGACAGTTGGCAATGAAACTAGGTTGGGGCCAATGCTTTGAGTTTGCTGACTCACTCTTATCGTTCACTAAGACTGTGCTAACTCTGGTATTTGCTGGAAAGCTCTGGGGTTTACCAGTGAGTGCTGAAGGGGCTACATTTGCAGCCATGTGCTTGGGTCTGTTTCTTTTCAGTAGATGCTGCATAAGGATCCTACTAAATATTCTTCATATAGACCAATTTATCTTTTAAACGTTGACTACAAAATGTTCATGTTTATTCATGCTAATAGGTTGAAGAAGTTCCTTCCATTTTTGGTTGAAGGGGATCAAACTGGATTTATTTTAAATAGGAATACATATGATACTATTAAAAGAGTATTACCCATAATTGATTCTGTTAATAATTCAAAGCACAATTTAACTTTAATTAGCCTGGATATAAATTGTGCTTTCCATTCTGTTAATTTGGATTTTTTTCTTTTTTTATTTTGGAAAAACTGAATTTTTCTAAGTATTTTATACAACCTATCAACCATCTTTATAAAGGATGTCAGGCCTATATTAAGATAGGTACTTACACCTCTCAAACTATTCAAATACTTAAAGGAACAAATCAAGGTTGCCCTCTATCCCCTTTGCTTTTTACACTTGTTATAGAGCCAAAACCATGAAAGTATTAAATTAAATCTTGATATAAGGTTTAAAATCCAACTGTTTGCAGATAACATCCTTCTTACTATTAAATGAAATAACAGTTCCCTTTCTGCTATCTTTGAATCTATGGAAAGTTTTCAAAGGAAATCTGGTCTAATTTTTAATGATAGTAAAACAAAAATACTTCCTATCCATTCTAATATTAATAATTTGAATGAGAGGTTTACTAAATATTTTGTTAAAGCAGGCAAGCTTACATATTCAGGAAAAATATTAGCTAATAATATTTAGGATATAGTAGACCTTAATTATTATAATAGTTTATTCACCATGAAGAATTTCATAAACAAATGGAATAAGTTCTTTTTCACAATGGAGGAGAGGCTATCATTAAAATGATTATTTGACCAAAGATTTTATACATTGTGCAGTCTTTATCCTTACTACTCCCCAAACCATACACAAAAAAATTCAATTAAATAATTTTACAGTTTTTTGGGGGTTTCCTAATAAACCTAGAGTAGCACTAGCACATCATATGAGATATTCGTCTACTGCGGGAATTAGTCTACCAGACCTGGAATTGAACTCTGTCTATTCTGTGATTAAAAACTATTTTTTATTAGCTAATAAACATTACTTAGCCAAATGGAAGAAGTTTCAAGAAATTCTTTGGTTTAATACTATTAACATATCTAATAATAATAATAAACTGTTACTATTAAACAATCCATTTATTTGAGTGTTAAAAGATTATTTTACAACCAGTAAGTTTCAAATACATATTTCCCATTACATGTCACTTTTATTAAAGACATTTAGAAATGTTATTTATAGAAATCCAGTTTAATAAACTTGGATGTTTCGTCTTTTTCCTATTTACAGAGATTTAAATCTTGCTAAGATAATGTTATTAAGGAAAATAATCCATTTATTGGTTTCAGTTGCTGACCAATGACAAGTTGAATTCTGTAGATTAATTGCTAAATATGACTTAAGTAATAATACATTCTTGTAGACAGTTTGTGGTAACTAAAATTGACCTAATGTCATCAAGTGCAAGAATTTCCATCCCTAAGTTATTAAACCTTTTGACAATATTTGTACAACAAAATTTAACTAACAATGGCAAGCTTTCAAAAATATATAAAATAATTAGTAATGAAAAAAAAATATTTTGAGAATTATTGGGATTACTTATCTTTAGTTAATAATAACCCACCTCAATGACAATGATAAAATAATAATATTGGAATCATCTAAGCTGACTACTTCCTTTAGATGGAGACTGTTATCCCAGAAATGTATGTACATGTCTTTTTTAAACCATGCAAAATGGAACTAATTAGTAAGAAAAACGTTTTATGCTGGAGATGTAAATTAGAAACGAAGGGTGATTGGTCACATATGTTTTTTGATTGTCTAGCTCTTAAATCTTACTGGTACAATATTAATAATTTCCTTCAGGCTTTATTTTTTAGATAAGTTTGTTTTATCCAAATCTTTGATTCTGTGTAATACACCATTTCCTGACTGTGTTAAAAAATAAAATATCCTTTATTATGGTCCATTTTGGCTGCTGCCAGGAAGGTTATAACCAGAAATTGGAAGACTGAGACTTTACCTTCTTTAATGGAATTCAAGAACATTACAACTGAACTATGTCACTTGGAATTGATGACTATTAAGTCAAGCTCCATCAGAATTACTTCATCTTATAACCTGTGGTCTAAGCTAAAAGATTTACTAGAGAAACAGTTGCCAAACATTCAAGAATAGTTAATATATATATAAAATAACTTTGTATTTTTTTATTTTAGGCACCTTTTTAAATACTTTAGTTGTTGATTGTTTCTTGTTCGTTGTATTATTATTTAAATTCTATATTGCATTCTGTGTCATTGATTATTAATTTAAAACTTAATAAAAACTTAAAAAAGAAAGAAAGTTTAATAAGATGGAAGCAATACAAATCCCTTTGTCACTTTCATCTGCAGCATTTTCTGCATTTTATATAGCAATGAATGATGATATTCTCAGCAGCATAACTCATAAAATAAACAAGGATGTTATTCACAATTAGATGTGCACTAGAGAGCAGGGTAGGTATGCAATATTCCTCTGTACCAAAGTCTTTAATGATTCATAAACATTAACATAGAATTGGGCAAGTCCTTGTATGTGGCATTGCTCAATTGTGTGGGCATAGTATACCATGCACAGAGTATATATGCAAATGACTGCCAATAGTATGTTGTTGTTGTGTCTTTCGGCTTTTCCTGGTTAGGGGTCACCACAGCAGAACTCCGGACCGCTAATGATTGGCAGTAGATTTTTACGTGCCGAGTTGCCAGCCCTAACGCACAACCTTCAACGAAGGTACGCCCATTCATGCATCTCTCCACACAGAAGATGCTCTAGCTGAAAATTGAACAGGACAACGTCTTACTGTGAGGCGACAATGCTACCGCAGCACCACCACCGCAGCCAATAGCATATGATTCAGAAAATCAGCACTGCCTGGTCCCAGTGGAGTAATTTATGGTATAGCAGCCACACACAGTCCAATGGTGTTGTAATTTTCAGCATATTAATCCCCCTTCCTTGCTAATGTGTTGTTTATCACACGGAGCAGAGTAACATGCAACTCTGCCAAACAAAAAAGAACTTAGTTACAAGGTAGGAAATCCTTAATGGGGTCTGAGTTCTCTGCGGTATGGGCAAACTTGCTACCACAAGCAAACGTGTTCTGTCCTCATCTACAGTGATGCTAATGAGTTCCTGTAAATTGGTGGCCATATAACACCAGATCTCCTCATTACCATATTCTGGTAATAACCCTTGCTAAACTGTCATGGCGATTGGTATAATGGCTAATGCATGTACCTCAGAGACAAGGAATACAGGGTTTTATTCTCACTAAGGGAAATTGGCTAAGCGTAAAAGGGTCCATAAATGCAGCTAGCCTAGTATTTACTTTTAAACCTAATGACAGTGATATCTGGTGACCTTGTACACATACACACACACACACACACACACACACACACGCACACACGCACACACGCACACACGCACACACACACACACACACACACACACACACACACACACACACACACACACACACACACACACACACACAAATCCAGACAGTTGTAAACATGAGATGTGTACGCACCCACACATGCCCCTACAGACACACACACATCCAGACAGTTGTAAACATGAGATATGTATGCACACACATATGCCCCTACAGACACACATACAAACACAAACACACCCCATACATACAGACAGACAGACATACACAAACACATGCACACAGATAGTTGTAACCATGAAATATGTACACACAGATACACAGATAGACACCCACACACAAACACACACACACACACACACACACACACACACACACACACACACACACACACACACACACACACACACACACACACCTTTGCAGTATATACCCACAGTCCCACTAACAGCCACCATCCATCCATTGAAATGAATGGGTATACACCATAAAAAGGCAGTGTGGGGTAGAGGCCATTCTCTGAGTTACGCTGCACTACTATTTGGATACCAGTGATATTTCCAGGGAAGAGCACATGACTAATTAGCATTAGCTGAGTCCTCCTCCAAACTGTATTTGCATGAAACTGCACCAGTGAGTCTGCTGTCCATCCAACTGGCCACTTCCTTCCTGCTGCTACAAACATTCAATCATTTCTGAATTGGTCAGACATAACACACTGTGAAAAGCTGCAGAGGATAGGATTTCACAATGCATTAAAGTGTTTGTGAATTCCATGGATTTTGTTTTCTAAGTACTAAATTATGTTAAGCACAATGTAAATAATTTTTAGCTAGGTCCTTTTCTGCTATATGCCTGTCAGCCCTCAGTCTTACCCCTATGTCACTTGAATCCTTTTGTCCCCTCATACTGCAGGAGTTATCCACCAGATGTACAGTGATGACAGCTATCTGGAAGAGGTCACACAGGCAGCCTTAAGGGTCCTTTGTGTCATAGTTATGAAGACTTTTTTTTAGTCCCTTAGCCTCCTACCCTGGGCAGGGGGGATATGCTACCTTTGATAGTGGAGAAGCTTGCAGTGCTCTCCTGTTGTGAGTTTATGCTGTCATACACTCACTATGAAGTCTAACACAAGGTGGTGGCTGATGATTGTAAAACATATTTTTGATCACTCGGTTTGTTATAAATATTTGTACTATTACTACCCCTTTTTTTGAGCATGAAATCATTAAAATAAACAAAGAAGACTATAGCTGAATATTTTTCCAGTGTATATAATTCAACATATGAAGTTGAGTCTCTTTGAAACATATGGATATTTACTGCTTTGTCTTCATCTAAGAATTACAAAGATTTTGTTTAAAAAAAATCTCAAAATGTTTAGGAACCCATTTTGTCAATGTGAGAGAAATAACACATTCAAGAAAAGTTCTCAATATTAATCTCACTTATAGCATGGTATTCATAGTCTGGGGTTTCGCATTTTGTTAACAGTGATCCATAAAAGGTGTCCCTACATGGTTACAAAAATCCTGGACTTTCAGGATGACTACAGAAATGTGGAGGACTTTTTATGAACACTCCTCCCATCTCAAAAGCATAACAATGGGGAAACAGTAATATCCTGTTAAGGGTTTTAAACGTATGCATATGAGTTTGATTCATATACATGAATCTTTAATGTGCTTAGTTGCATACTAGATGGCATTACTCTGGTTAATATTTCAATTTGGTTCTTTTGCATACCTGGACATATGAATGAAAGGGTCACTTGAGTGAATGTTTCATTTTGGTGCTTGTACATACCTGGACTTATTAATGAAGGGGTTGCTTGGGTGAATGTCTCATTTTGGTGCGTGTGCATACCTGGACATATTACTGAAGGGGTCACTTGAGGAAATGTTTCATTTCAGTGCTTGCGCAAACTAGGAAATGCTATTGAAGGAGTTGCTTGGGTGAATGTTTCATTTTAATGCTTGTGCACAGTAGGAAATGTTACTGAAGGGGTTACTTGTATGAATGTTTCATTTTAGTGCTTGCATATACTAGAAAATGTTACTGAAGGGGTCAGTTGGGTGAATATTTCATTTTGGTGCTTGTGCATACTTAGCACAAACTAATGAAGGAGTTGCTGTGAGAAATAATTAATTTTTGTGTCAGAGAATTGCTTGTGCATATTTGGACAAACTACTGAAGGAATAGCTGGGGGACAGCTTGTGGATTGCAACTCCAATATCAAAGGTGATACACTGCATTTAACAGGGGATGTGCATACTAGGCAGATGATGGACTATGAATTGCAAAACCACATCATTAGCATACTATGCTTTGCAACATTTTTCACGTGCATCTCATTATTTTTAAGGCCTTTTGCATTAGTGTAAATATCCTCTCTGAATCTCGCCTATGCTATGCTTATTTGTAAGTATCAGGAATACCCCTATCGCATTTGTGCAGGCAACTATGAAAACCCACCATATTCTTGAAATTCCCAGTACCACATCAGTTCAGCAACAAAAGCTATCTAGAATGCTTATTTACATGCACAGCCCATGCAGTCAGAAAAAAATAAATATGATCAGTTAAAATGGAAACTATTAGGACATCCCAGTGGTTAGTACTCAAATAGCAAAGTACACAAATCTTGAATGGCTAAACATTGATCCTGAAAGACTGAAAGACAAAACACCAAAAAAAAAAAAAAAAAAATCACTTAAATTTTTTGTATGGGGGCAAGCCTTCTTGCTCATGCCCCCTCTCTGCTAATTAATATATTTCTGACATCACTTTACAGTGCTACAGTGGGTGAAAGGGCAAATTCCCTGATCTCCACTCTTCACAATCTTGCACGGACGTAATAGTGGCATAAGTGATCAAATGTGCTTCAGTCATTTCTACCTACATAAAAATATTCAGCAGTAGGATGTTTGATTATATAGACTGTTTCCAATAATGGTATTTTGCAGCTGTGCATTTTCATTATACTCTTGCAATCTATTATTAAATGTATCGCTGATTTTGTATTCCTCTGCAGGGAATACAATCGGTAACTTGTAATCAGGGCTGTACACCAGTAAACAGAACTGAAATAAATAGATAAATTGTTAGACAGACAGATAGATAGATAGATAGAAAGATAGATAGATAGATAGATTAGATAGATAGATAGATAGATAGATAGATGATAGATTGATAGATAGATAGATAGATAGATAGATAGATAGATAGATAGATAGATAGATAATAGATAATAGATATATAGATAGATAGATGATTGATAGGTAGATAGGTAGATCGATAGAGAGATAGATGATTGATAGATAGATAGATAGATAGATAGATAGATAGATAGATAATAGATAGATAGATAGATAGATAGATGATTGATAGGTAGATAGATAGGTAGATTGATAGAGAGATAGATGATAGATAGATAGATAGATAGATAGATAGATAGATAGATAGATAAATAGATATATAGATGATTGATGGATAGATAGATAGATAGATAGATAGATAGATAGATAGATAGATAGATGATTGATAGATATGTATAGCATCTCAAGAAGATCTGTTTGTTGTAACAAGGTACATTTATGAGATGGTACTTATACTAAGAGCAGTAATACAGAGGGTCCTAGTAATTACAAACCCACTAGCCTTGCTATATTAACTGTAAGATATAATACTTTTATAGACTACATAAAATGGTAAATGGCTTTAATTGTTTAAATCCTTATTAGTATGGCTTCACACAGCCAAAGTCAGCTTTTACAAGTATGCTATTTTTGTTGAGAGAATGAGACTATTGATTTAGGTTTATCAGTGACTGCATTTATTGCTGTATCAATGGCCTTTGACAAGTATCCTCATGCACTTATTAAAAAATAGGTGATAGTAAAGTTAATTAGCTGGTAATTAGAAGTATGTTATAATAATTAACAGAAAGAAAAATGTGTATCAGTATCAGAAGAACGTTTTCAGATCACTATTCTCTTTTAACGGGTATTCTGCAGGTTCTAACTTATGACCGTTCTTTTTTAATCGACTTTTTTTTACCAAAGACAGTGTCATTAATTGCAAAAATATAATGATGATTATGAACACAAAGGTATATTTGTTCAAGAATATGAGTTAAATTGTATTCAAAGTACTTTATTTGTTGACTATTATCTTATCCGGTAACACTAGCCTGAGATTTAAGAACGTTTTCTTTATAGGGAGGTATAATAACCTAAAGATCTTAATATACATTAATCTGAGTTTAAGAATAAATTTAAATTCAGATATTAAATATTGCACTTTGCATTGAATGCTAAATGCATTTACTATAAGTAAAATTAAGATGTTGGTTCCCATACATGCACTAATGATAAGTCTTATATTATACAACAACTCCCCATTAATATTCCAAAACGTGCATGCTAATTGGTTGGTGTGCACGTTGTAAATCAGACTTATACTAATGGAAAAAGGTCCGGTCACCCGGACTTTTTCCATTAGTATAAGTCTTTTTTTTTACAGCAATGGAGAACGCAAGATCTCCGTTGCTGTTTAGACACTGTCTCGCTATGTTAAAGGAGTTTAACATAGCGAGACAGCTTTAAAAAAGTAACGGAGATCTTCCTTTCTCCATTGCTTTTTTTTAAAGCTGTCTCACTATGTTAAATGGGTTTAACATAGCGAGACAGCTTTAAAAAAAGCAACAGAGATTCTCTGTTGCTTTTTTAAAGCTGTCTCGCTATGTTAAACTCTTTTAACATAGCAAGACAGTTTGTAAAAAGCAATGGAGATCTTGCTTTCTCCATTGCTTCCACCCACAGCTCTGATGTACTGCGTAAGCATACGCATGCGCAGTACATCAGAACTACTGCAGAATACCAGACAGCTGCATAAGGGCAGCAAGGAGGCATTATACAATGCCATTATTTAAGAAAAGTAAGTATTTTTTTCTTAAATAATGTCATTGTATAATAGCAATAACCCACTTCTGGGTGAGGGTAATGCTGGATTTACCCACGGTTGTCTTTGTTTGGCCACTCTGGCTTCGCCCTCATGACCAAATCACACCAACCGTGGGCAAATCCAGCATTACCCACACCCAGGCATGGGTTATTGCTATATTATACAATAATGTAGAACACCATAATGCTTTAGAATTTAACATCTCCACCTTGCAGCATGTACTAATGGTAAGTCTCATATTATAATATTATAATGTTATAATATTATAATACATGACAGCATAATGCTTTAGAATTTAACATCTCCATCTTACAGCATGTACTAATGGTAAGTCTCATAATATAATATTATAATATAGGAGAGCATTATGCTTTAGAATTTAACATCTCCACCTTACAGCTCCAGAGCATCTGGAGTTCATTCCTTACATCCAGTTACTGCAGGTTTGGTGTCTGCTTGTTTACCTCACATCAGCATTGGCTTTCTCATATAAATCCATTTTTTATTCCAAAACATGATAATTTATAATCTACTCAAAATTTCAGCATGCTTGACGTTTACTCAAATAAAAAGATGAACTATGCTTAGGAAGAAGATTATCAAAAGTAAAAATGCTAATGACTAAAAGAAAATAATATACAAACAAATAGACAATTATACAAGTAAGTGTTTTCATACTATCATGAGTATTTCTTCAGAATTTGCATTTACTCTAGATAGGTCTTATGACCTGGGTCATATTTATTTATTTATTTATTTATTTGCAGTTTGATTACCGGGGAAGTCCACTGGGCTGAATTTACCCATTTTCAGTGGATGCCCGGGGAGAAAAGCTCCAGGATGCATTATACATTTTAGATACAACTGATAGTTAATATTAGAGATAACATTATGTAAAATAGTTGCACATGAATGCATTCAATGTCTTGCATAGTTAACAAATTCATTAATCTTAAAGGTAGGGATCTTACAGTTTCATTTGAGGAAAACAGATATGTATTAGGTGTGGAAACAGTTTACATACAAACCTTTTAAAAAAACGTAAATACGCTTTATATAGGGTCTATATCAGATCATCGAAATGGCTCATTATTGAATGCCATAACATTGAACTGCAAAACCCGAAGCCTAAAAATATCGAAACCTCAAAACAGCAAATTTTTCCCTGGGAAAAAATTTGCTCTTCCGAGAAACACACACACACACCACAAGCACACTAAAAAGCAGCAATCCACACACATACATTTAAAAGTTACATCTAACCCTACACTACACTGCACATACACTACTATCTATCCACTTACCTTAACCCAGACCCTAACTCTAAGGTCCGTCACTATCGCACACTCACCTCACCCGCGCCCTAACCCTAACTCAACCCGCCCCTAACCCAAAATTCTCACTATCGCACACTCACCTCACTCGCACCCTAACCCTAACTCACTTAACCCACCCATAACCTCAAATTCTCACTATCACACACTCACCTCACCTGCGCCCTAACCCTAACTCACTTAACCCGCCCCTAACCCCAAATTCTGTCATGATCACACACTTACCTGACCCACCCCCTAACCCTAACTCACCTAACCCGCGCCCTAACCCGAACGTCCGCATAATCACACACTTACCTTAACCCAACTCATAACTTTCCACCGCATCTCTGAAAACAGTGAAGCCACAAAAACGGACGACCAAATTCTTTCCCTAGGAAAGAATTCAGTTTTGTGCAGCTTTGCTGTTTTCAGCGTTCGTGATATTGGGTTCGATATTAGATCATTCAAAATTCTGCCATTTCGATGATCTAATATAGACCCCTTTACATACACACATCAACAGTAGAATGCTACAATATTTACAAGATTGGGCTGTTTGAGGGTAGCTGTAGGAGTTGTTGAGAGCTTAGAAAGAAGCTATAAAATTATTGACAGCTTAGATAGGCTCATAGGAAGATAACTATGAGAGTTGTAGAGCTTGGGAACCAGAGAGAAAACCTCCATGGCTTAGGTTGGGTGAATGCAGGCACATTTCCATTTAGTGGACAGGTGTTTGAATAGTTGGGTTTTGAAGTTTTCTGAGTTTGGTATGGTTCTTAGCGTGGAGGGAAGGGAATTCCATTTTTTGCCTAATGAGAAAGATAGGAGAAGTTGGCCAGCAGGACCTTTAGGTTTATGTATAGTAATTAAGGGTCTATATTACCAGAGCGAAACTCCTTTTGAGTGAATACCAAAACACCGACATGAATTGCGCGAACTGCAAGAATACTGAACGCATTAAACCGTGAAATTTTAAATCTCGAACTGTCATAGTTGGCCAACCCCACAACCCGTTACATACTACCTACCCAAACAAAATAAATAAGCCACATACATACACTACCCAAACCCTACTTCTAACCCTGAAGTAAAGCACCAAAACCCTACTTCTAACCATACACTAAACCCCACATACACAACTATCTATGCACTATCCTTAACCCCTCCCTAACCCTAAAGTCCTTAACTATCGCACACTTACCTTATGGAGCTATACCACAGACGGGCCAACCATGGTAATTCGACATTTCCAAATTCACGGTTTTG
This sequence comes from Protopterus annectens, assembly GCF_019279795.1. Classification (NCBI taxonomy): domain Eukaryota; kingdom Metazoa; phylum Chordata; order Ceratodontiformes; family Protopteridae; genus Protopterus; species Protopterus annectens. Next base: position 597,517,677 of record NC_056730.1, on the reverse strand, counting down.
GACCTGCGCTGTAATGCTGGTCTGCGCAATATGTGTCAACATTTACGGATTCGCTTAAACTGAGTTTCGCTCTCGTAATAGGGAACCGTAATTAAGTTCTGATTTTCAGATCTGAGAGCTGTGTTGGGTGTATAAGGGGGAAGGATGTTAGTTAGAGCTGGAAATTTTGTTGGGTGAAATATGAGTTTATGTGCAGTTGTGAGTTGGAGATAGTCTAGGTAGTTTGGGAGTTCAAGCCAATATATGCAAAGGGGGTCTATATTATAACCTCAAAGGTTTAATACTTTGAATGCATAAAGATCGAACTTTATGCATCGAAACCTTAAACCATCGAATGGTTATAAAAAAATTACTAAAACAAAAAAATTAAACTAAAGCATTTACGCAGGGGGGCAAGCCCACCTGCACCCCCACACCCCCCCACTACTTAAATATATAAACTCCAAGATCACACAACATTGAAGTAAATAGAAATCTCCCCTTACAGAGATTTCTGTTTAAATGCTCGATGTTTTGCGCTTTCGGTAATCTCGTGTCGACAATATCGTGTTTGATATTGTCAGACTTTGAGATTCTGATATAGACCCATGCAAAGGTTGTGGGATGAACCATTTCACTTGGTTTGAAAATATATAAATTAAAGTACAATGATATTCTTAGATCATATACATGCACAAAGGCAGGAAATATATACAACTTTTAAAGGCTGTTTACCAAGAAGGTAAGATGACTAGAATATATACTTAACATCTATGTTGTCTTTTTTGTTTGCTGTGTTTTCTTTTATGTTTATTTAGTATGTACGAGTGTTTATTTTTTTCAGAGGTGACCAGGGAGTACTATCTGGTTAAGAGATTTGCTCAGGGCTAGAAATTTGGTAATGCAGTCAAACCAAAATACCAAACAAGCGTCAAAGTTAAAGTGCAGTAGGCAAAATTACATCAAAAATTTCAAAAAACACTTGCACCAAGGTAAAAGCAAAATGGCAATTTAATGAAAACACATAGAAATGCAAAGCTTTCAGGTAAAAGATACCCTTCTTCAGTGCTTACTAGAATCAAAGAAAAATGTACCTTTGTTTAAAAAGAATGAATTGATTACACAGCCAATCAAAAGGAACAGAGCAATTTAAAATGACAGTACATAGTGCAATTTTTTTTATATCTGCAAAATGTGTTAAGTAAATATCTTGGTTTTGTTGAAAGTTATATTAAAGATACAGCTGAGTTTTTACAACACCTGAGTAGATGGTTCAATGTGAAAACTCGTAGAGAATTTTTGATGGTAACACAAAATAAAATCATTGTTCACAGTGATACCAAATACTTATGGAATTTCTGCTGTTAGACAAATATTATGCAGACATCAGTATGGATCTGGAGGACAAACTGAAACTATCTGTGAACTATTGAATGTAGAATTGGAAAATAACATATTTATTTTTGATAAACAATTTTTCCATCAGGTTTTGGGTGTTGCTATGGGCACTCTTGTAGCAAATACGTATGGTACTTTGGTCATAAGTGACTGGGAAGATGATAACATCTACTCTGGCCCTGATTGTTATGTTAGCAAAGTTTTATTCTTTAAAAGGTTCGTGGACAATGTGGTTTTTGTATGGGATGGTAATGAGACTGATTTAGTGGAGTTTGTCTCTTATTTAAATAGTACTACTGACTTTTTAATCTCTATGTGATATTCCCCGGAAAAATGGAATTTCTGGGTGTTAATATTAGATATGAAGGATTCAAACTACAAACTTCAGTATTCAAGAAAGAGGTGCAGAAAAATAAATACCTACATAAAAGAAGCATGCATCCTTTGCATGTCTTCACTGGTATTGTTAAAGCATAAGTTACACGTATTATCAGGCTTAATACTTGTGACTCTGAATGCATTAAACAAATTGATAAAACAGTGCAAGCATTTAAAAATATAGGTTAAGAAATGAGTATGTTTACTAACACTAAAAATAATGTTTGAGCATTAAGGGACTCCACAGCCAAACCCTTTTTTAATAATACACTTACTGGAATTCCATGTATTTCAAATGTCAATAAACAAAGTACTATTCGCTACACTACTACTTTTAGTAGATGTAGTAATGGAATTAAGAAAATAATTTCTAGAATTGGGGAATACTTAGATCTTTGCCTAAATTATGTAAAATTATTAATAAAACACCCATGTTTGCACACAGTAATTGTTCCAAATTTAAAAATAGGTTATGTTATAAGGATACACATGAAAATATTGTTAAGAATAATATTACCAAACAAGGTATTTATGCTAGTTTTAATTGTTGTTGCTGTATTTATTGAGAAGAGCAATATCTTTATACACCCTACAACAAAAGCTACTTTTACCTTTAAATATTTTGCTACATGTGACAGTTATAATATAGTATACCTTGCTACATGTATTAAATGTGCAAGTTTTTATGTTGGTAAATCTACATTACATCTAAAAGATAGAATAATTGAACATAACTGACATTAGGCATGTTATTATGAGTAATAAACTTGCTAAACATATGTCAGAAAACACTACACATGGTTTTAAGTTTAGGGTTATTGATTTTGTAACAAAATCGGCTAGAAGCGTTGACATGAACGCTGGATTAGAACATATGGAGAATAACTGGATCTCATGGTTACAAACAGACCATACACCAGGCTTAAATCAGACTATTTCTATTAAACCTGTATTAAAACTTAAACAAGCAAGCCTGAAGTGAAATGATATGTATTTGGATATGTAAAATATATTGGATGTGAAATACTGCCTTATTTGCAATATCAGAATTTCCAAGGTTTACTTTTTTATTTAGAAAAAAAAAATTGCACTATTAACTGTCATTTTAAATTGCTCTCTTCCTTTTGATTGGCTGTGTGATCAATTAATTCTTTTTAAAAAAGGTGTTTTTTCTTTGATTTTAGTAAGCACTGAAGAAGGGTATCTTTTACCTGAAAGCTTTGCATTTCTATGTGTTTTCATTAAATTGCTGTTTTGCTTTTACGTTGGTGCAAGTGTTTTTTGAATTTTATTAATGTAGTCAAACACAGCTACAAGATACATATGACTGAGATTCCATAGGCTTAATCCTATGTGTTAATCTGTCAAACATTTTATTTTAAAGAAGACATTTTTAAAATTGACTAAGCTTTTTAATACCATTTACAAACTGTGACTTTATATCTAGAACTAAATTGTCTTCATGAGAGTCTGAGTAAGAGAGAGAGATTAAGTTAGTCTTACCTACAGGCCAGATGCCTCAGAAGATGTTAATAGCTGTCACCTTTGAATGAGGCAAAAAACTGCTAATGTCACTTCATCACTTTTGGGTTTAGGGTATCATTTTTTTCAAATTCTCATGGATAAGACATAGCATCTGGAATATCTCTTTTGCACACATCATCTGACACAATTGTATACTACTAAGGGGATGTTTGTACAAAAAAACAAACAAAAAAAAACTATTTCCTAGACTTAATGACTTTACAAATTCTGTATCTGCTGTGGCAGACTAGGTTCATAGGTATATACAAAGCTTAACAGGCACTAGGGCCCTTAACAACCGAGTCAGTAAAGGGCTTCTAGGCCTTGGCAATGGCCTATGTGAGAGTGTTCAATCTCGCCGTTTGTTCTTACACATGGGTTCGGAGCCGATCCTCGGCTCCGTGTCGGCCGCTTGCAAGCTCTGCATCGAGAAGAAGCTCGAGATCACCTAATACCCACAATCCCCCTCTGCCTTTACCTCAGATCTAGTTTGCTGCTGCAGCGTTCGCATCACTGGGTCGAGCTCGAGCACCTAAGATAAGATTAAGAATTTATTCTTGTATTTTTCTTGGTACTTTTATTATAAAAAGTTTGTTAGTGATATATTGTGTGTGTGTGGTAAGGTTGAGGGATACTCGGTTTCATTAAGTTTATTAAAACTTATTTAGAGTTCTCCTCGGGGCCTACCACCCCTTACTTGGATTTGACTACCGGATTGACTACCTTACTGGATTCGACAATTTCACCGGACTTGACTTCTTTACTGGATTTGACCTTTCAATTTTTATTAGTGACATGTCTGAAAAGGCTAAATCGGGGTTTAAGCATTGCCAATGTGGGCAAAAGATGTCAGTAACTGACAATCATAGTTCCTGCGTCTACTGTCTTGGCCCTCTCCATCTGCAAGAAGACTGCTCTATTTGTCATTCTTTCAGTGGGAGGGTCATGACAGATAGGCGCAGGAAACTAATGGATAGAGGTTTGTTAAAACCTTCTTTTCAAGAGGCTCTGGATGCTTCTGACCAGGCATCCAAATTCTCGAAGGAATTGAAGACGTCGGAGCCCAAGTCATCGGCTCCGAGCTCTTCAGCTAAAGTTAGATCACCGGTTCCACAGACTTCGGGGCCGAGTGTTCAACTGTTGTCAGTTTCCGAGCCTCGAGTCTTGGAACCGGTGATGGAGCTCCCTCCCCCGACACTGTTGAGGTCGGCTCCATCTTCGATTCCTTCGACCCGTTCTTCCAGGCCCCTCTCCGACACCGATGTTGACCGTGTGGTGCAGAAATTACTGGAGAAGACGGCCTTATCCAAACTTATCTCGGTTTCCACCCAATTGGTGTCGAAACTTGAAGGCCTTCCATTATCTCCATCTCTTCCTCCTCCGAGACCTGTCCAGTCTTTGGAGCCGGAAGAGGTTGATCTACTAATTGTGGAGCCCTCGGTGCCAGAACCGTCCTTTTCTCGGTCGGCTCCGTTCACCTCGACTCCGTCGGATCCGGTACCGGAGTCTCGGAGCCGAAGATCCATCCTTGGTTCCGGGGCCGAGAGTCGAACTGATGTTTCGGTTCCGACTCTTCCTCTCGGGGCCTCAGCTCGGATCGATTCGGCTCCGTCCTCGGGGTCGATGCCTTCAGTGCCTGTTTCGGGGATTCTTCCCATTTCTACGGAACCGGGAGATACCTCGACTCGGGACCCGGGGGCCTTCAATCTCATGAGGAAGGTGTTGTCTACCCAGACAACCACATCAGTAGAAGCAGCCTCTCCTCCCCATAAAGGACCGTTATCTTCCTCTGCACCAACGGCCACATCCAAGCGTCGAGCACCGGTGTCTCAGCCACCCCTGGAGGGTGCCCCCTCTTCCTCGGAGGCTTCTTCGGATGCCCCCCCCGAAGAAGTTCCTAGGAAAAGATTGTGTAAGAGGAGACACTTAGATTCTCCACAAGAATCTTTGACATCCGATACTGACTTGGATGAGTCAGAAGGGTCCCCAAAGTCACCTTCAGAAGATGTCTCCTTTTCTGACATCTTGGAGATCCTAAAGCAGAGAGGTGATTGGCAGTCCCTTCCCCTTCTGAGGATGAGTCAGTCTTGCTGAAGGCATTTGGTGCTCGCCCTTCCTCCTTCTGGGTCACTCCGCCCTTCAATGAGTTAATGGAGCTAATTGCTCGAAGGGCGTGGGAGACACCTGACACGGTGGAACCAGTCCCTAGGAAGCCTAATAAGTACATCACTGCACCCCAAGACAAGGCTTACCTCACAAAGGGAGTTCCAGTGGACGCCATGGTGGTGGCAGCGGCCACGAAAAAGGAGATGTCGGAATCTTCCTCATCTGTCCATCCGCCTAACAAAGATTCCAGGACTATGGACAGATACGGGAAGCGCATTTTTAGTTCAGCGGCTTTTTCTATGCGATCCCTGAACTATTTGACCCATTTTACACATCTACAGAGGGATCTAATCAAAGAGCTGGGAGATACCCTCCAGGGTACTACAGATGCTGCTGTTTCAGAGAAAGTTACAGCACATCAAAATACCCTTACATCCATTGTTAACTCATCCATGAGGCTGATATCATACGCAGCCGAAGGATCGAGTAGGGCAGCAGCTTCAGCGATTGCTCTTCGCAGACAATCCTGGATGCGCTTATGTTCATTTGCGGAAGCCTTCAAGTCTTCCTTTACTAACGCCCCATTTGATGGTGCCACTCTCTTTGGCCCCAAAGTAAAGGAGACCCTTACCCGGTGTGAACAGGAGGGAAAGACTCTGTCTGCTGTCGGAGTCCATTTTTCCACCCCATCCAGACCGTACCCCAAAGGGCAACGTGGTGGAAAAATGTGGTTTCAAAACCCCAAGGATCTTTCCCAGGCATGCAGGGTGATGGCCCCTCTACAGGCAGAGCAGGGGGCAGAGGTGGAAGAAGCCGCCCTGGCGGGAGAGGGGGTCCGCAAAACCAAGGTGACAGGGATACACCCCTGGAAAACCCTTCCAGCACTCCTGAGAGGAGGCCCGACTGTCCTGCTCTGGAGGCAGTCAGGGGTCGCTTAGCTTTATACCCTCAGGCCTGGCAGAATCTTACTACAGACAACTGGGTAAAAAGCGTGGTTACCAGAGGTTACAAAATACCCTTTCTATCCACTCTCATTCCAAAGAAAAGACTCCCAGATGTGCCGCCCCATCTGCGAGACCCAGCAGCTATAGAAATTTCAAAGCTGCTAGAAAAAGAGTCATCCAACCAGTCCCAGCGGACCAAATAGGATTCGAACTTACTCAAGGTTCTTTTAGTTCCAAAGAAGACAGGGGACTGGAGGCCGATTCTGGACCTAAGCAACCTCAACACCTTTGTCAAGAAAGAAAAGTTCCGAATGGTCACGCTTCAATCGATCCTTCCATTCTTACAGAAGGACGACTGGATGTGCTCAATAGATCTGAAGGACGCATACTACCACATCAAAATGGCCAGGGTGTCCAGGGATCATTTGCGCTTCCGGCTGGGAGCCAGTCACTATCAGTTTCGAGCCCTGCCCTTTGGTCTGACCTCAGCCCCCAGGGTTTTCACCAAATGCATGGCAGTGGTAGCGTCTCATCTGAGACACCTAAGATTCCAGGTGTTTCCGTATCTGGACGACTGGCTTCTTTCTGCCACCACCCGGCGTCAACTGATACAGGCCAGGGATTACACTCTACAACTTTGTGTTCACCTCGGAATTTCCATAAATTTCGAAAAATCTTTACTACAGCCATCACAGCATATCTTATTCATAGGAGCGGAATTAGATACGCATCATTTAATTCTAAGGCTCCCTCCAGAAAGGATAGTCTCACTACAAAGCCACATTTCTCTCCTTCTGTCATCCAAAAAATCCCCAGTAAAGCTGGTTCTGAAGGTCTTGGGTCTCATGGCAGCTTCTCTCATTGCGATACCATTGGGAAGACTGCACATGAGAGTTCTACAATGGCTACTGTTTGCACAATGGTCGTTCCAACAGCTACCTCTGACACACGAAATTCTGATTACAAACACATGCAAATCACACCTAACCTGGTGGCTTCAGACTTGCAACCTTTCCAGCGGAAGACCATTTGTGCTACCCACGACAGCGACGATAACCACGGACGCTTCCCTGATAGGGTGGGGGGGCATCTTTCAGGGACAGACAGTCCAAGGCGAAGGGACCAATTTGGAGTACAATCTGCACATCAATGTTCTAGAGTTGAGGGCAGTGTTTCTAGCGTTGCAACACTTTGCTCCCCTTTTTCCTCTAGGGACTATTGCAGTTCAGACAGACAACATGTCTGTAGTCTGGTACATAAACAAGCAAGGGGGAACCAGGTCTTATCAGCTATGCAGAGAGGCCATGAGAATTTGGCAATGGGCGGAGTCCACGGGTCGCTTTCTGATCGCAACACACATCCCGGGGTCATCCAACGTCATAGCCGACAGGCAGAGCAGAGCAATCCTGTTGCCTCACGAGTGGTCCCTCAAACAGTCAATTGCGAAGACGATTTTTCGCAAGTGGGGCCAGCCTTCCTGCAATCTTTTTGCATCTCCAATGAACGCCAAATGCAGGAGCTACTTTGCCCTATTACCCCCTCCAGGGGAAGTCCCCAGGGACGTGCTGGTGCACGATTGGCCCCCGGGTCTCCTGTACGCTTTTCCTCCCTTTCCCCTGATTGCAAAGTTTCTGCAGAAAGCCAACAACCTTCAAAGGACGATAATCCTCATTGCCCCATTCTGGCCTCGTCAAATTTGGTTCCCCTTTCTATTGCAACACCGCATTCGGGGACCTTGGATTCTGGACCCAGAGCCAGATCTACTGACTCACTCATCAGGAGTTCCTCACCCATCTCTCGAATCACTCCATCTAGCAGCTTGGCTGCTCCACTTCCCTTTTTAGCCAGGTCTGATTCTCTTACACCGGCAGTTTAGAATATATTAGTGGCTTCTCATAAAGCTTCCACTACAAAGACCTACACCAGTAAATGGAAGCGTTTCATCTTCTGGGCGAATTCACATCATTTGGACCCTGTTATAGCTCCGTTAAACAAAATCTTGGAGTTTTTAACAGAATTGTTCCATGAAGGAGCTTCTCCTGCCACTTTAAGAGTGCAATTGGCTGCCATTTCCAACTTTCATGTGGAAGAATGTGGGGCACCTGTTATGGCTCACAGACTTTGTAAGGCCTTTTTAAAAGGATCTTTTCATATTAGACCACCAGTTAGAACTCCTACATCACCTTGGAATCTGAACCTTTTACTATCTAAATTGATGTTGCCCCCTTTTGAGCCAGCCTCCGCTTGCCCATTGAAGTTTTTATCGTGGAAGACTCTCTTCTTGGTAGCCATTACATCCGCTAGGTGAGTGTCTGAGCTTCAGGCTCTTTCTATTAAACACCCTTATTTGATCTTCCACTCTGACAGAGTATCTCTTCGCACTAATCCATCCTTTCTCCCCAAAGTTTGCTCTACCAATAACATTAATCAGTCCATTGAATTACCCACCTTTTTCAAAAATCACACTAATAAGTTAGAGTATATGTTACACAAATTGGATGTCCATAGACAACTCAGGTTTTATTTGGATAGAACAAAGGATCACAGGAAATCTGATCAACTCTTTGTAGCCTTTGCTGACAGCAGGAAAGGTGTAGCGGTTACTAAACGAACTCTTTCCAAATGGCTAACTGATTGTATCATATACGTTTATGATTCTTCAAATCAAACCTTATCTGTCAAACCTAAAGGACATTCTACAAGATCAGTGTCTACATCCTTGGCTCACGCAGCTCGCCTATCATTAGACACGATTTGTGCAGCTGCTACTTGGGCTAAACCGCATACATTCATCTCTCATTACAAAGTGGACAGGGTTTCTAGGGATAGGGCAACCTTTGGTTCCACTGTGCTCAAGAATGTTCTCCCGTGAGTTCCTCAGGAAGATGGAGCTAGGGACGCTACCCATGTGTAAGAACAAACGGCGAGATTGAACACTCTCACATATAGAAGTTATGTTCTTACCATAACGTTCCATGTGGAGTGCTCATCTCGCCTTTGTTCTTACATTCCCACCCTCCCACCCTCAGGAAGAACGTTCAATTTGGTGCCTGGTCTGGAGTATTCTCCTTCTGCATTTGCAGTGGTTGTATTTGTATGATGCACATGTGTATATATATATATATATATATATATATATATATATATATATATATATATGTATATAGATGATTTCTTGATTATGTAAATTTTGGCATGAGTGTGCTCTCTCTGGCTGCTGGTTTGCTTGCAAACTAGATCTGAGGTAAAGGCAGAGGGGGATTGTGGGTATTAGGTGATCTCGAACTTCTTCTCGATGCAGAGCTTGCAAGCGGCCGGCACGGAGCCGAGGATCGGCTCCGAACCCATGTGTAAGAACAAAGGCGAGATGAACACTCCACATGGAACGTTATGGTAAGAACATAACTTCTATTTATTTACATCAAGAATTAAGTTATATTCCATCTGTACAAACACTGTACAAACACCGCATGATGCAGTGTCTGGGCTACTGCCTAAAGTTCAGAGTCCTGTATACCCATCCCATACCCTGCTTTATTGTTTACTCAAAGTTTCAGCATACATAGCATTTACTTACATAAAAAGATGTTCAGTTCCCTTATAGACAGCTTATCAAATGGTGCGTAGGAACTGCAAAGTTTGCCATCTAGTGTCAGAGAGAAGCCAGATAAAAGAGGAAGAAAGAAACATAATACGTACTCTAGAGGAAACAAGAAAGGAAGGAGCATGGCAGACAGTTTTCAGGTAGCTCAAGTAATATGGCACTGCCATAAGACCAGCATCAGTCTGAAAAGCTAATTGACAAAAATATGGACTTTTAAGTAGGGACTGAAATGGGGCCCAGTTACAATATGAGCAATCAATGCTTTCTACACAAAAAGAAATTATTATATGCATAACACATTCATCATGAAGATATGGTTCAAAATAGTATGGGTATTCAAGAATGCCTGAAACAAACATAAGTGTTCTAGTGGAAGCTTTACAATTTTTTTAGGAAAACTGAAGAAACAAATTATCAAGCTGGCAACAGAGACTCAGAACAGAGAAAACACATGAGCTTTATAATGGCATAAGAAAGGTTGCAGCATTACATACACATAAAGAATAAAATCAGTTTGTGATGCCTGACTGAATAATGCAAATAAAAAGATTAGATAAATGCAGTATATTTTTCATTTCTCCATTGTTTTTACCTCAGCATGCTTTTGCTTGTCTTTTTTGCAGGTAACCATAAGATTGAGTTTATCCCAGGTATGGTGGGTCCCATTCTAGAAGTGACTCTTGTGCCAGAGGTCAACTTGAGGAAATCCACAATTCCTATCTTTTTTGATATGATGCTGTGTGAATACCAGATGACAAGGTCATTTAGCTCGGTAAGTTACTCTTGCTTCTCATTGTAAATGAATAGCATTACCGATATATTTTCGTTTTTATTTTCTATTTGATTTATTTTAATGATACCTAAACTGGGCTCTTTGGTCCCTTTTATTTATAACTTAATTTTAATAAAAGAAAAATGAAACAGTTGAACAAACATAAATCACAAATAAGACAATATTAGCCCACTTAAGATAACACAAGCACCTTAGAAATACTTAGCACTGCTATGTTCAAACCTTTTATAAGATACCACTTAACCTCAATAAAATGCATATAATTCTAACAAATATAGTACACGTGTGTTAACTTATCTATTATACAATGACCCCCCCCCCCAATTAATATTCTAAAATGTGCACACTGATTTGGCCAGTGTGCCCATTGTAAATCTCACAATATACCAACAGAAAAAGGTCCAGTCGCCCAAACTTTTTTCTATTGGTATAAAGTGTCCAAAACTTTTTTTTTTTTTTTTTAATTAAAAAAAAAAACGGAGACTTTCTTTTCTCCATTGCTTCCATTTAAAAGCATCACTGTACTGGGTATACATGGGCATGCAAGTGCCATACGCATGAACAGTACATCAACATAAGGAAGCAGTATACCACCACGGGCGGAAGAACAGTAATGCGCCATTATACAAAGACATTATTTAAGAAAAGTAAGTTTTAGTAGGGTTTATATTATTATAGTAAATGATTCTTTGATACGTTGAACAATGTATCATTGTCAATTGTGTAATTTTAAGTGAAGGTTTCTTTAAGGAAGTTTTTTAAAAAACGGCCATTTGGTGCCACATTGTCTATTTAAACAGTAGTTTGTTTTAAGTCAGTAGTTCTGATGAAGCCCATATATAATGGGTGAAAGCGCTTAACTACTACAACAACCATTTTTGCAATAAAAGTTTGTTACATTCAGTTTTGAAAGCATCATTATTGGATATCCATGGCAGTTAGCATTTTGTGCTTTTGAAGTCTCTGGGACAGGAATCTATCCCTCCAGCATGTCCTGTTTATTGTGGTGATAAGGTTTAGGTCCCTAGAGCATGTGGCTCAGAGCGATTGGAATTTCTTAAGGTGTAGCATGCCCAACAGCTCTGGGTTTAACATAGCTTTATATGTTAGGCAGAGATCTCCTCAGAGTAGGCGATATGCTACAGAGTAAAGCTGGAGTTTTTTGAGATGGTCAGTGTAGGGCATATGTTTGAGGCCATTAACCCTTTTTGTGAGGTACTTCTGTGGCCTTTCCAACTGCTGCAGATGTCTTGTGAGGTACATTCCAAAAGGGGTGTTGTACTCCATAATAGGTCTAATGAGTGCCGAGTAGAAGGGAACAATGACCTCTTTTTACCTGGATGAGAACCTTTTTGTGATGAGGTGTGCCACATAGAAGAATTTTCTGACTACTGTGATGATGTGATTATCAAAGGTGAGACTACTATCCACCTGGGTCCCAAGGTCTCTTATCACACATTCGGCGTTAAGTAGACTGCCGTTTATGTGGTAGTTCATGGGTACAGAGTTTTTACCAAAGGGGATGACAATGCACTTTTTGGCATTGAGCTTGAGGCCATGGCTCTGACACCAGGCATCTGTCTCAGTGAGGCCCTTCTGTAGGATGTCCACATCATTTGGGGACTCGACTATGGCTCCTAGTTTGCAGTCATCTCTGAACTTCATTAGCCAGAGGCCTTCTGTGTTAGTCTTTACTTCAGAGAAGTAGATACCAAACAGAAGAGGTCCCAGGACTGAACCCTGTGGTACTCCACTTGTCACTAGTTTGAAGTCAGATTTGGAGTCTGCAACTTTTACAGTGTGGGTTCTGTCAGTGAGCCAATTGGCAACCCATCTTGTGACATAGGGATTTATACCTAGTTTAGTGAGTTTAGCTATAATTCCAGAATAGGGGATGGTGTTGAAAGCCTTGGCGAGGTCAAGATAGGCTGTGTGAACCACCTTACCCTTGTCTATGGCTTTGTTGACTGCCTCAAAGAAGTCGAATAGGTTCAAAAGGCATGATCTGCATTCCACAAACCCGAACTGGGTGGGGTCCAGAGTTTGGAGGTTACCAATGTCTTTGTTTATGAGTTCCATGATGATACATTCCATGGTGTTACAGACCAGGCTCGTCAGGCTAATAGGGTGATAGTTCCCAGGATCAGTGGTGGCTCCTCCTTTGTGGAGTGGGATAACTGTTGCTGTGCACCATTCAGTGGGCACAAAGCCTGACGTGAGATTATGATTGAACATGGTGCTTAGGTGGGGAGCCAGTTTGTTCTGAAGTTCGTGTAAAACATAGCCTGGGATGTTATCCGGTCCCATGGATGCTGTGTTTTTGGTTTTAGAGAGTGCAGCTTTTACCTGCATAGATGTAATTACAGGGACTCTGCATTCTTCCTGTATAGATAATGGCCCTTTAGGGGGTGAGAGGGGGGTAAAGTTAGCACTGAACCCCTCTACCAGGATGTTGACTATATCAGCTGGTTCTGTCATTTTCATGCCATTGTGCTGTAACTCAGAGCAGATCTGGGTGTTGCTATTGAGATTCTTGATATAGCTATAGAATGCTTTGTCATTGTCCTTAGAACCAGTGGCAATTTTGTTTTCTTATCTTGATTTGAAGGATCTTATAAGGGATCTCAGCTTCTTACTGAGGCTGACCAGGGAGCTCCTCCGCTCATGGGATTTTACTCTCTTTTGAAACAGTTTCTTCCTTCTGTTGTAGAGTTTGTTTATGGCAGGGGACCACCAGATTGGCTTCCTTTTTTTGGAGGATAGCGGCTTGGTTCCGTTTGGGATAGCACAATCTAGGCAGTCGTGTAAGTGCTTATAGAGTGCATTTATGTAGGATTCAGCAGTCGTAACTGTATTGTCCATCTGCATGGGTGTCATGAAGTTCGCCACTTGTCTTAAGAAGCATGATGTTGGCTTTGGAGAAATTTTTTACCATGATTTTCTTAATGGTGGGTGGGGGCGGGATGCGGATATCTAGAGTGATGTTATGGAAAACCTAGAATGCAGTACAACTGTCTGCCTGGGAAGTGACTCAACATATAATAGCTGATGGGCAAGTTATGCTCAGAGGATCTATATGGGGAAAGTGTTGGGCTTATAATGTTATCTATTATTTAACAGTTAGCAGTTGGAAAACTGTACCTAATGGGACAGTTTGCACATAACCCCTCTGAAGAATTATGTAATGTCTAGAAATGGGATTACTGCTTGTGAAATCATCCACTAGTTTGATGTAACAAAGAGAAAAAAATGTTCCTTGGATCCCAATGCAAGTTCAAGTAACTGTTTAATAGTCTATTTCTAAATTGCAAATAATTTAACAAGAATTAAATGTCTTCATTTACAGCACTTTAAAAGGTGTCTGTGTGGGAGCAGGGTGGCAGATTGTGGCAGTTCTTAGTTTATGAGCTAAAGATATTTGCAGAGCAGCAGGTTTGGTTCATGAGCAGCATCATCTGGAGAAGACGAGACCAGGACACTGTCATTGCTAGTTTGACAAACAACATTACTGTTCCTCATTCCATGTGTCTGACATTGGAGACTCTGTAGTTTTGCACAGAATTGTGGGATGGTGCCATCTGGTATTAACCATAACTCACTTATCGAACTATGTCTGTGTTTTGAATGCAAGGCAGAAATTAGATGAGTTGCATGACAAATAGAAAATCATTTTTCATACTGATGTGCCATTTAAAGCGAACAACAATGTTTATATAATATATTTACTTAAGTAAAACAGTTATTTATTTTTTTTGTTTTACTTCCTGTTTGCTTCTTTAATAAGTACATCTGGAATTTCTTTTAGTGTTTATGAGCCACATCTGGAATTTCAGAAGAATTGAAATAATGTCATTCTTATGCTATACTATGGCTGACATCTGAAAGCTTATTAACTCCACAGCCTTGGTTTATATAACAATTTCTACAAGGACATACTGTAGTTTAGTGGTTTCACATTTTTCATTACATATGGATTATTCACATATGGAGCATTTGATCACATGCTGATTAGCAGTCTTTCCTAGGATTATTGTGTTAAATGACAATACATTATAGTGCAATAACAACAGATTAAAATGGGGTCATGTGAACTGAACTAAGTTAATTTAATGTAAAGTGACAATGAAAGCAAACACCTCCTTATGAAGAAGATCAAGCAATTCAGAAGGCCCCAGGGGTTCTTTAACTAAAAAGATCATGGGCTTAAAAGACCTAAGCTACCAAGAGAGAGATTGGAAACGATATCCTATATTCAGCATCATAAAGACTCATTAGGAGTGTTCTGTGCCTTACTTCCAGGATCATAAAAAATCCAGTATTCCAAAAACTCTTATTCCTCCAATAATCAAACAGTCCTACAAGCACTAGACCTAAATCTACTCCAGAAAAATAAATAAAACATGGTGTGGTGATAGATTTGTCAAACAATGTGTACCCCTACTATGGAATAATCTTCATCTCCACATTAAAAGGTGTGATACACTGACCCAGATTCCAAAAGAATTGCTCTCAGTGTAAGTAACCACTTACAATGAGAGCAGGCTGAGAACAAGTGTTTTGGAATCTGGTCCCCTTAATAAGCTTGTTTGTAGATCAGCCTTACACCGAAGTAAGTCACTTACAATGAGAGCAAGTCTTTCAGAATCAGGGCAGACTTAACACTGAGAGCAACTCTTTTGTGTTCAAAAAGGAGTTGAACAATTGGATGGATACTCATAAATTTTTCCTTGGTATGACTGGTCTGGCCCTCCATGAAAAGTGAGGCAGGGAGTAAGGGTGGGTACTGGCAAGCCAGAAATGGACTTGGGTCTCATTTGCTTTTTAACACCTATGATCCTAGGATCATATGATCTAAAAATGTATGCAGTCATTTTTTAATATGCTGTATTAAAGCTATTCATATAATTTTGCCTATGTTTTGAAATTTATAAATGACTGTTCAGACTATCAATAATTCAGCTGAAGCAAAGTCTAGTGTCTTCTACCAAGCTAATATTCATGGATTTTTTTTTTATTTGTATATCTTTCCGGAAGTAAATGGAAATGGAAAAATATGAGGCTGTCATGTAAAGGATATGCACAATATGTTTGTGCATTCCAGAGTCTGTCCCTTTATATTTGTGAAACCGATAAAACATGAAGTGTCAGCAGATGTGCATCCTTGTATTTATTTTTTTCTAAATGTGTGATACATTACTGGACAGAATTACACAGTACTACTCACAAATATTTGATGTTTTATAACAATGCACGAAAGCACCGTATTTCGTGGAAATGGAAATTACTGTCATGTGATCACTGATACTTCAGCATTAAGATCAGTCTTTTCATATGTCCCACAGACTGTGCTGTCCTGCCTGTCTCTTCTTCTGCAGAATCTTTCCGTCACGTCTGTGGTAGCTGGCTGTTTAGCTCTTCACTGTAAAGGTTTCTTGCTTTAAGTCAGATGCACTTTCTTATGTTCCCCAGGACACTGATGCAGATTGAGCTATGATTTGTGCCTCTGATTTTCAGTATTTGCTTAAATTGTGCAGTCAGGACCCATGTCCTTGTTTGTTTTTTTGCCTGTCTAGACATATTGGGTCAAGCTACTTATCACTTGTTAGGATGCTGTCTAAAACTTAAGGTACATGCATGTATTTTCAAGGAAGCCTTAATAATCCTACTTATTAGAAAAATGAATTTGATCCCAGTGGACTTGTTAACTTTCATCGAATCTTGAACTTCCCGTATCCTTGTCAAAAGTTATTGGCAAGCCTTTCATGTGAAACTTGAATGTCACTGATCCTTTTCATGCTGGGTTTAGGACAAGCCACAGTACTGAGATTACATTCAATAATGTAGTAAAGGATGTCCTAACTGAAAGAGAGAGAGACATTAGTGTTATTCAGTATTAGCCTTGTTGGATTTGTCAGTAGTATCCGACATGGTCAAAATTTGTATTTTGATGGTCAACTTTGGCTTTAATGTGGTCTTGATGTTACTAATATGGGTTGGGTTTGCCTCCAGTCCAGGCAGGAGACTTCTGTTTTTAATTCATCCTTTTCCATCACATCGGGGTATAGGCTTCTATTAGATTCATTGCTGTTTCTGTAAATATTCACTGTGTATATTATGCCCTTGGGAGATCTTGCACTTTTACTTTTATGCACATCATACACAATTCCACCTTCTTTCCCTCTGGATCATATGGGGCTTATTGTTTTCTTTGTGTATAACATGCATTCTTGCCATCTTTGGTTGAAAGTGATAAGATGAGGCTCAGCGCATCCACAGTAGAGGTCTTTGCTGTTTATGTGGCTCTTGGGCTTCAGTTCTGTTCCCTTGCCTCCTTGAATTATTTATGGGGTAAGCATTTGGGGTGTGTGTCCAGAGTCCACAGTCCTGATAATATTCTTAGTTAACACCTGACACTTTGAGATCAGATGTCAATCGAGCTCAAATCTTCTGAGAAATGTCACCCAAAATAGACACAGTTCTTTTCCAAAGCCTTGCTGTGGTTGTCCTCGGTTTGTTATCAACGTGTGTTGATTACTCCAATGTTATTTACCTTTGGCTAATCAAACACTTAACATTTTCACTTGCAGTTGGCACAGAACTCATCAACGTGTTACTCACTGGTACACCATGTTTCTGTCATATTACCCCCACTCTTTGAGCCATGCATTGGCTACACGTACATTACTGAATTATATTTAAGATTTTGGTACGGGTGTTTTCTGGCACTATGAGTTGTGGACTTTTCTTATTACAAAAAGTTGCTGATTCCCTTCCAGTCTGTCATCCACTTGCCTTAGGTACTTTAGGACTGTTAGTATGTCATGGTTTGAAACATCCGGTGTGACCATTTGCTTATATAGTGATATGCCTTTGGAATTTGTCATTTTTATGGATTAGGAACTACCTTACTTTGGACAGCTTCTGATAGTTCCAAATATTAATTTGCTTTATACATACATTTTTACTGTTCAATTTTTGAATGCAGATATTAATTAAATTAATTAATATAAAAATAATATTCAAGACAGGAAATGTTAATGATGTCTTTAATTTTTAATGAATTCCACATTTGTCTGTACTGGCCATACTGCTAACAAACATTGTAATGGGTCACCTACTGGTGGACGAAGATTTAACACTTGAGCTTCAGTTAACTGAGGTTCAACCTGCCAATGATAGGAGCTCCTCCATGGGAAATCACTGTTAATGAGTTGTGCCAGCAGTGATGCCCATTTGGGGGGAATTTCCTCCTTCTTTCAGTTGGTGCAAACATGGAGTTTCTATATATAAGTTCAGAGGGTTTGAGGGGCTTGAGCCTACATTGAGAGGTATAGAGAGGCTTGCCCCTTAAAAAACACTTTAAAAAGACTATTTTGCAGTTTTTTTTCAGTGAATACAGTTTGGGGAGTCTAATCCTCAGTGAATTCACTTTTGTCCACCCATAGTGGAAGCACATGTAGTAGAGCAAACAGTACATTATTTATAAAAAGTAAGTTTTTCAGCACAGCATTAAGGTTTTCAGAGCCAGTGTGACATTTTTGTTGGAGTAAAAGTATTGCTGCATAAACTATATAAAGGATCCATTATTAAAGCTTTATTTTATTATGGTTTCCCAGAAAGCTTTAAGACTTGAATAACTATTTAGCTAATAATAAGTACTTGTTTTGATAACGGAAACTCAATAATAAAAAGTCTGAATAAAAAAGACGCTCAAGGTACAGTTACAGAACATTCAATTTCTTTCTTGTTTTTAATCACATTTCAATGATAGCTAAGAATACAAAGCCAATATTCTTTGCAACTAATAATGTTTTATTATATAATAATAGA
This sequence comes from Protopterus annectens, assembly GCF_019279795.1. NCBI lineage: Eukaryota > Metazoa > Chordata > Ceratodontiformes > Protopteridae > Protopterus > Protopterus annectens. The sequence goes on along the minus strand of NC_056730.1, from coordinate 597,499,121 downwards.
TTATTTTCATTATAATTTTATAACTGAAAACTTTAGCAGTGTGCAGTCATCCATTGCTATAATGGGTTTGAGTCTTAATAATGAAAAGTGCATACTGTGTTTTTTGGAAATTACACCATTGGGAATCCCATGTATTTACAGCTTTCTTATGAGACCTTCTAAGTTGAGCTTTGTTAGATTAATGATAGATAAATATCAAAGTTTTAAGAAATATGTAGACTTGATTGCAAAAAATTATGTGCAATCTGTTTTGTTTAGTGTGAATGTAAATTAAAAGAAACATCCTTTACCCTACTCAAGATTTCGTATTATGCTATTCTTTTATAGTTTTCTTAACTGGACTGTCTATTGCCATTGTATGGGATACTGCAAATTTCGACAGATATGAGGTTGTCTATAGAGTTGTTCTAAGGCTTATAACAGAAACTAGTAATACTCATTTATGTCAGGCAGGTCTCAAAAAATTAGCATTCTCATCTAGAAAATATTATAGGAGGAAAGTATTAATTTAACTTACAAGGAAGTTTTTTGCCACTGGCAGTAAAATGATTAATTTTGCAGAATGTTTAACTGTCCAGAATGAGTACACAAAACATGGGTAACTTTATGTCATAAAGCCTGGTGTCATAAATATTTATACTGTGTTGTACGATTAGCATCATAATATGTTAATTTGCCACAAAAATTAACTTCACTCTGTTTTATGAAATGTATTTTGCAAATGTTTCTTGATCATGTTTAATGTAGGATGTTTGTTATTTTTGTCTTGACTGCTTTATTGAAAACTTATTTCCAGTTTATGGGGATCCCCTTTGCAAAACAATTTAAAATAAAATAATAAAACTGCAAAGAAATGAAAAGAAATGAATGAATGACAGTAAAGTGCCACCTGTCCAAATTAAAGCATCGGGCACATGAATTATAATCTGAAAAGAACTAAATACCATATTATAGTTAAAGGAAATGATATTCTTATTTTTTCAGGGTAAAAACATAATTTTGATAATAAAAATCTTAAGTTATATATTTTCCTTATGACAAATTAAGGAAAATCTTCCTAAAATTTTAATTCATTACTGCTTGAATTTGTAGATGTATATGATTGTCTGAGTGACTATAAAATGAACAGGTTTTGCTTTATCAAAATAAACAGCATGTCATAATGCATGTATTTTCTGTTATGAAATGTGTTTAGAAAATCAGAGGAACAGACGATAAATTAAGAATTCCATTCTTTATACCTAGTGATAGATCTAAAATAATTATGTATGTATCTAGTTCACTACGGTGCATTTGTAACATTCATTCTTGTTCATGTTCATATTGATGTATGTTTGCTGTAGCCGTTTGGCCCAGATGGAGACTTAAAACAATATGGTGCTTTGAACTAGTTCTTTTACAAGGTTAAAAAATAAATAAATAAATAAATTGATTAATTAATTAAAAACTGCTGCAGTAGCCAAATCACAGTAAGAAATCACAAACTCCTGACAAAAATATTTAAGCAGCAGCAATGAATAGAAGTGCCCTTAAACACACTTCCTACATAGACACAGTCTAATTTGTGTCTTAATGAATTAAATGTGCAGTTTAAAAGACTCATCTCTTTTCTACTGCCTTACTGCTTACATAAAGGGTGGCTGCAACAGAAACAAAACATTTTAACTTTACAACGAGCTCCCTTAACCAAAAGTGTCCCCCATAGTAACAGAGCAATATTATAGCAACTCAGTGTTATACAACAGTTGACAATTGCAATCATCCCAGCAACCAGTTACACACAGTGGTATTCTTAAAAAAGTTTTAAAAAAAAGGCATTTTATAACAAGTGATGCCAGACTTGTGACTGTGACCTGATGTACAGTACTGGCATACTTTATCCCAGTGCAAGCAGGGAAAACAGCAAATCAACAATCATACAAAACCATCCACTGAAAAATAAAATTAAAAAGTTGGGAAAAACACTACAAGTTGCTGTAAAATTCCTGCTGAGCACTTCAACCCACCACCACCATTAACTGACTTAATTTTTGCTTGACTGAATTATTTATATATTTGCTGGCATTGTTTTCTGATACTCTAAGTGCCTCCATCTTAATTTTTTTTCCTAATTTACTGATTTCTGCACTTATGTTTAGTCATTTTTTAATTTATTTGCATTTATTTAAATTGTATTTGCTTTAATATTGCTACACACTCAAGTGTGGTAGCTTGCACTGCATTTGAATTGTTTTACTGCTGTTTTAGCTGCTTTTCTGTTAAAAAAAAAAAAAAATCTAAGCTTGTTTTCTGCCTTTCCTGTAAACAGTCTAGTCCAGATACAGATTTGCTGTATCCTGGACTGTTGTAAGCTTCTGAGGCCCCCAAGCCTTTCTGCGTTGGAGGGAAACCTTCTAGCTTATCAGTGGGAGTGGTAAGCACTAGGTAGCCTATCTACCACAAGAGGAGTGGTTTCTGGCCCAGAAATTGTAGTTTATTGCCCATTTGGGCAAATTTTCCACCCCTTTCAACTTTCTGGTTTAAAAGCCCACATTCGCGCTTGTTTCCCACCTTTCCTGTAACTACTCTAGTCCAGATAAAGATTTGCTGTATCCAGAACTCTTTGTAAGCCTCTGAGCCCCCCAAGCCTTTCTGTGTTAGAGGGAAGCCTTCTAGCTTATCAGTGGGAGTGGTAAGCGCTAGGTAGCCTATCTAACGCAAGAAGAGTAGTTTCTGGCCCAGAAATTGTAGTTTATTGGCCGTTTGGGCAGTTTTTCCATCCTTTTCAACTTTCTGGTTTAAAAGCCCGCGTTTGTGTGGAGTTGCACTTGTTTAAGCTCTGTACAGTGGTGCCGAGCTGAGGTAAACTATTACTGGTGCCAGAAAGTCTGCTCTTCAGTTTTTCCCTTAGATCTTGCTAGTTCTGTCTCTCTTGCACTTCAGATAGCCTAATCACTTTGCACTTCAACAGGTTTTTGTAGCAATTATTGTAGCATGCCTAAGTGCCATCAGCACTAGTCGTTCTTCATGGAAATAGCTCCATTACTTAGTAGCTATGACCACCCCTCCTGGCATGATTAAAGGGCAGTTCCCTGTGCTTTCTCTTATTAACCTTGTATACTCTGCATTCTGAGGCAGTGTAGCAACTGCCTCATGCACACAGACAACCCTCTCCTCTTACCTCCCAACACTCAGACTTGTGAGAGATGCACTTATATCATCAAATTGGAAGCTATGCACTCTGCAACCAAGACCGGACTAGCTCGTCAAGAGGAAAAGGTCAACACCTGCACCACACCACATGGAACACATAGCCCTCCAGAACTCCCACTATCACAGCTCTCATATAAAAACATAAACCACATACCCACCTTCACGGAGGCTCTCAATAGAAATTTACTCAAACAGCAGAGGCATCCAAGACAGAAACGCACTCGACCACCACAACACAGCACAAATCACAGGACACATAGTTCACCTCCAATTTGTGCCCCTCAACCTAAGCCCCTAAGGCTAAACACCTTGCCCAATACACTAATCATAGGTGACTCAATAGTGAGTCACACAGATCTCCCACTCACTAGGTTGAATAAGGAGAAGGTAAAAGTCAGCTGTCTATCAGGTGCCAGAATCTGACATATAACACACACACTCAGGTCACTCCACAACAAGTACAAGTATAATTCTGTCATTGTCCATTTGGGTGTGAATGACCTGAGATGCTCCTCCCTGGACTACATGAAAAGAGACATGGTGGAGCTCTCAGATTATGTGGCCCAGACAGGTATGACACTAGCCATGAACAGTATCCTACCATCACGCAGAATGATACCGCAGTACAAACAAAAAATTATTGACTTCAACAATTGGCTAAGTTTCTGGTATCATTCTAAGGGGATCCAGTATCTGTCTGGATGGGATGACTTGATTGCCAGACCTCGATGCTTTGCCAGAGATGGCCTGCATCTGTCACCCCTGAGTTTCCAGGTACTAGCTAAGGCTGTTGCCACGCTTATAGTGCCCTTTTTAGGGAGTGTTCCAAAGACCAAATTACCACCATAACAGCTACAAATATTGGGTAAATCAGCAATCCGGGTCATAGCCTGCTATAGGTCCCCAACCATGTCCCAAGACTCTCACTTCATGTTCCTAAGCACCCTGGAATCTATGAAGACCCATCCCAACACTCTCTTACTAGAAGACTTCAACTACCCCTCCATCAACTGGGAAAACTACTCAGGCACCAATACACTGGCTCAGTGCTTCCTGGAATTCATCAATTTCAATGGCCTGGACCAGCTCTTTCTGACCCCCAGTAGAGGAAGCAACATCCTTGACCTGGTTATTACTAACATGGGCAACCGTTGCTCTATACCAATAATCAATCCCTCCCTGGTCAGATCTGGCCATAAACTAATCACCATGGAAATCCACATCTCACCAACACCCCCTGCAAAGGTAACCACCTTGAAAAACTTCTCCAAAGTTGACTTTGGACTCCTAAAAACAGAGGTGGGTAACTTCACAGCACCCATGTCAATGGAAAATAGCTGCATTACTGATGAATCATACACCAATGCACTACAACAGGAAGAAGAAACTGATGCAGAAAAATGTGAAGTCACAAGACTGAAAAAACTCCCTTATTAGCCTCAACAAAAAGCTGAGATCCCTCATCAAATTCTCTTAAGCCAGCTATGAAGGCAGAATTGCGGCAGACACTAAAAACAATCACAAAGCCTTTTATAGCTATATCAAGAACCTCCATGGCAATACCCAGATTTGCTTTGAGTTACTGCACAATGGTATGGTCTATACTGAGCCAACAGATATTGCCAACATACTGGTCCTCAGATTCAGTGTCAACTTTACCCCTCTCTCCCCCCTAAAGGGCCAGTCACAATACATGAAGTATGCCAGGCACCCAGCATTACTGCAGCACAGGTTAAAGCTGCATTGTCCAAGGACAAGAATACAGCTTCCATGGGACCCAGTAATATTCCTGGCTGTGTTCTACATGAACTACAAAGTGAAATGGCCTCACCTCAGGCTTTGTCCCTACCAAATGGTGCACTGCTACATTCATGCCTCTCCACAAAGGAGGAGCGACTACAGACCCTGGGAATTATCGCCCCATTAGCCTGATGAGTCTGATATGTAAAACTATGGAGAGCATCATCATGGACCTGATTACCAAAGATATAGGAAATTTCCAAACTCTGGACCCCATGCAGTTTGGATTTGTGAAAGGGAGATCATGCCTGCTCAAGCTGGTTGACTTCTTTGAGTCAGTAGCCAGGGCTGTGGATGAAGGTAAGGCAATGCATACAGCCTACCTTGATCTGGCCAAGGCCTTTGATACTATTCCTCACTCAGGAATTACTAATAAACTCACCAAACTAGACATAGACCCCTATATCACTAGGTGGGTTGCAAATTGGCTCACAGATAGAACACGTAGTGTGAAAGTAGTGGACTCCAAGTTAGACTGCAGAACAGTCACAAGTGGAGTCCCACAGGAATCGGTCCTGGGTCATCTCCTGTTTGGCATCTACTTCTCAGAAGTCCAGGCCAACACAAAGGGACTCTGGCTTACCAAGTTCACAGACAACTGCAAACTGGGAGCCATTATTAACTTCCCCAGGTGATGCAGAATCCTACAGAAAAGCCTCACTGAGACCAATGACTGGTGTCAAAACCCTGGCATTAAGCTTAATGCCAAAATATGCATCATCATCATCTCCTTTGGTAAAAACCCAGTTCCCACTAATTACCACATCAATGGGAGCCCGCTGAACACTGAAGGCATTATAAAAGATCTGGGGGTGCAGGTTGACAGCAACCTCTCCTTTGACCACCACATTCCCGCTGAGGTCAGAAAGTCCTTCTATGTTGCACATCTCATTACCAAGGGTTTTGCATCCAGGAAGGAAGAGGTCATCATCTCTCTCTACTCTTCCCTCATTAGACCAATCATCGAGTATAATTCCCCATTTGGCATGTACCTCACTAGACACCTGAAACAGCTGGAGAGGCCACAGAAGTACCTCATGCAGAAGATCATAGGCCTTAAACATGTCCTACATGGACAGAATCAAAAGACTCCAGCCATTCAGCTATTCTGTCTTATATCACCTACTTAGGGACAGTCTCTGTTTGACTTATAAAGCCATGTCTGACCCAGCTCTGTTAGAAATGCTACATCTAAAGAAATCCCAATCCCTCCGCACCACATGCTCCAGAGACCTCAACCTCTTTACCACAATCAACAGAACATGCTGGAGGGACAGGTCCTCACCCAGAGACTGCCCATGCTCTGGAATAGACTTCACATACATGTCAAGCAGAGCACCTCGCTGACCCTCATCAAGAGAAATCTTGATGAGTGGATGGGTAATAGAAAGTTCACTCTGGGGATCACTCCAGTGGCTCTACTTGATAGAGGCACTGGGAACTAATGACGGGCAGCATGATTCCAGGGCACTTCTATGGGATTGGCTTGTAAAGGCTCCAGGGCCATTAGCCTACTGCACACCTATGAACCTATGAACATGCAAGTCTGGATATTCACACCAAAGTAATATACACTGGCACCGATATTATTTGGTAAAAAGCAACAAAAGAAAATATAAAAAAACATGGAGCTGACATCTTAGCTTAGCACCTCACTTCAATTTTCACCACAGAAATGTTTCAATTATTTCCTGAAACACTCCATGCAAAACAGTGCAGACTATTCAAATTGCAATGAAGTCAATATGCCAGCTACATCTTATCTAATTTAACTCACTAGTTTTTCCCATGGAAAACAAACTGTTATGTACATGATGTATAAAACTAAAAGGGATCTATGTCACATTGTTGAATGGCCTAAATGTCACCTCTTCGCTGAACACTTTTTGTTGAAACTTATCTGGTGAAACATCATTTAAGCGAAAGTGTTTTCCATGGTAAGTAACAACTTGGCCAACCTACGGACCGCAACAAAAACAGTAGTTTTAGAAACCACTCTGATTGGGGATTGTGTTCCCCACACAACCACTAATTAAATATACCAAGTCCGAGACTGCAATACAGTGGGGAAAAGGGCAAATTCCTAATAATGACCCACTGGTTACTTACCGTGGAAAAAAGTTTGCTGAAACAATCGTTCAACAGATGAAGACTTTGACAAATAGGGTTCAATGAAGAGGCGTTCAACGATATGATATAGACCCATCTAAAAGACCTCAGTTTTGTAGAAAAGTGATTCTCATTTCAAATAACAAGCAGACTAAATAGTTAGGTTTATAGGATGTTACTAGGCTATTGGCCTGAGGGTCTTTACAAGCCTAGCCGTTAAATCCCAATATAGTACTAGATAAGAAATATTGTCTATGCCCATCTAGTCATCCAGGTTGTGCTTAAACAGAGTCATGGAGGTAGTATGCTTGATATGTACCAGACACCTTTTCCAGAGGAGTGGCAACCTCTGAGAGATGTATCTGTCTTTCCATCAGGTCCTGTTTATGTCACAGGCTAGAATGAAGTTACTGGAATGGGTGACTCTAGTCCCATTTGACTTGTGGATGTGCAGCATTTCCATTAGATTTGGGTCAGAGGTAGCCCAGTAAACCAGACATAAGTCACCTCTAAGTAGTCTATACGCTACGTATTACAGTGACCGGAATTTTAATCTGTGTATAAGACATAGGTTCATAGGTTCATAGGTTCATATCTGTTGAGCAGTGACACTCTCCCATCCATTGGTCAATTTCTCTTGAACAAGGCCAGACAGACTACTATCAACCTGGGTCCCCAGGTCCCTGATAACTATCTTGTGATGTATGGGTTAACATTTTATTGTATCAAAGGCCTTCCATCAGGTCCCATGGATGTGAACCTGGTCTGTCAGCCAGTATGTTGGCAATGTCTAGTAATCTTCAAATCATTTTTTTTTTGAGTTCTGAGCATATCTCTGTTTTTCCTTAGGTTTCTAAATATAGCTAAAAGAAGCCTTATGATTGTCTTTTTTTCTTTTTAGCTTTTTTCTTTCAAAATTTTTTTTTTTTGATTTTTTGATGAGAGCTAGTTTTTTACTTATAGTGATCAAGGGTTCTCTTTTTTTTTATTTTTTTCTCTCTCTTGTAGTAGCTTCCTCCCTTTGTTGTAGAGTTTGTTTATGGCTGGGGTCCACCAGTCTTTGTTTTGGATTGCCTTATCCATGCAGTCCTGCAGGTGTGCTGTAGAAGGCATTTGTAAGTGATTCAGCGTGCTGGAGATTCTGAATTTTCTTACTTAGAAATCTCTAAGATCTCTCAAGTTGCTGCAGGTGTCTGGTATGGTACATACCAAAGGGAGCATTATATTCAATAATAGGCCTGATAAGGAACAAGAACAGGGGAGTTATAACCTCTTTTTCTCTTGAGGTGATACCTTTGCTAATCAGGTGAACAATGTAGAATGCCTTTGTTACCACAATACTCACATGGTGGTGAAAGTTGAGGTCACAGTCAACTTGTGTTCCCAGGTCTCTCACTATAGTATTGGTACTCAGGGTATTATTGTTTATTTTACAATCAGCAGGGACATTGTTTTTACCGAAGGGACTAATGATGCATTTTTTAGCATTTAGTTTAAGACCATGACTTTGGCACCAATCATTGGTCAGTGTAAGCCCCTTTTGAAATATGCTGACATTGCTAGGGGATTCACTGATAACACTGAATTTGCAGTCATCCACAAACTTGGTTAGCCACAGCCCCTCCATTATGGACATGACTTCTGAGAAGTAAATGCCAAACAAGAGGGCAGTACTGACGCTTGTGGAACCCCACTGGTTGCAGGTCTGCTGGTAGAGGTAAAGCCTTCCACTTTGACTGAGTATTGTCAATCTGTGAGCCAGTTTGCAACCCACCTAACAATATAGTGGTTGATATGGGTTAGTTTGTCAATGAAGCCTGAATGTGGGATAGTGTCGAAGACCTTGGCCAAGTCAAGATAGGCAATGTGCACAGTTCTGCCTTCATCTATGGCTATGGTCATGTTCTCAAAGAAGTTCAACAGGTTTAGCAGGCAAGACTTGACCTTGACAAAACCAAACTGGGACATATCCAGGGTTTGGAGGTCACCTATATCCTTATTTATGAGCTCCATGATGAGTCATTCCATTGCCTTGCAGATGAGGCTGGTTAAACATATGGGTGTTTAGTTACCTGTGTCTGTTACAGAGCCACCCTTGTGGAGAGGGATGACAGTCGCTGTTTCCCATTTAGTGGGGCCAGAGCAGGCTATGATTGAATAGAGTGCCTAATGGAGTAGTGAGCTCTTGTTTTAGAACATTATGAATGTACCCCAGAATGCCATCTGGTCCCATGGATGCTGTGTTCTTAGCATTGATGACTTGAACTTTGGAGATGCAGGGAGGAGGAGATGATGAAGACATTATTTGTGGTATGCTTGGGGTGATGGGGGGGTTGAAATTTTCACCAAGCCTGTCTGTTAGCAGGTTTGCAATTTCCACAAGATCAGTGTGTGTGATGCCATCCACACTTAGTTCAGAACACATCTGGGTCCTACCTTTTAGGTTGTGGATGTAGCTTTGGCTGTGGTTGCTATATTTTTCTCATAGGTTCTCTTTGATGATTTTATGAGTTGTCTTATTTGCTTATTTAGGCTCAGGAGGGTGCTCTTCCAGTTCTGGGATCTCACTTTTGTATTTTTAGACTGCAACTTTCTTTCACTTATTGTATAATTTATTAATGCCAGACGTCCACCATAATGGTTTGTTTTTTCTTGAGGATCTTACTTTAATCCTATCCAGCATAGCTGTCTATACATTTGTGTAAATGTTTATACAGGGCATCAATGTATACCTTAGTATAGCCATCAATGCCATCTGTGGAAAACGGAGCTTGGAAGTCAATTATACCTTTCTTTAAGAGGGTATAGTTAGCTTTGGTGAAGTTTTTAGCCTGACTTCTCCTTTGGTGAGTTCTGGTTCTATTGCTACTTCACAAATGACTGATTTATGGTCATATTTAACCAGTGCGGGCCCTACATTTGAGGCACAGGATTGGTCACTCATATTGGTGAGGACCAGGTCTAAGTTTCCCAATTAATGAAAGGATAGTTGAAGTCACCCATAACTAGGGTGTTAGGTTGTACCTTAATTGTCCCAAGTAGGTCTAAATAAGCTGTATTTGGGCATCTTGGTTCATGGAAGAGGACATGTAACTGATGATGACCTGAAGGGGGTCTTACCCACGGTAATTTAGACTTGGAGTAGCTCCACAGAGTTTTCTTGTCTAAGCAGTCTGGAGGTGTAATTATCTTTAATGAAGATAGATACCCCACCACCTTTTGGTTCTCATACCTTCAATTTGCAGTCTGAAAGTGTGGAAGAATGGAGGAAAGGAGTAGACCCCACTATGTTGTAATTATAATTTGCTTTTTAGAGTTCAAGCAGCTGTGAAAAAATGTTGGAAACTTAAGCTGCTCAGAGTGAATGATATCCTGTTATATTTTTCTTTGCTTTTTTCTGCTTCTCTGTTCTAATTTTTTTTTGTAAGGATGTAAAACAAAATGCAGGTTTGTGTTGTAAGGTTGCGTTTGAATGCTAGGCTTATAGACTTCGCTTGAGTAGAGATCCAAGTGACAACATTTTCGCAGACAAGGTAAAATCACTTGGAAGTGGAAGCAGGAAGTAGTTTACCTTTTCCCCACTGTAAATATTGTTATGTGGAAATGTTAGCCCTTTTACTGCTTCAGTGAATGCTGGTGTATTACACATGGAATTTTTAAACTGATCAAATAAAGTGGTCTGAGGAAGTGTGTTGTAACAAAAGAGGATGAGTAGATTAAACAATATGATGAAAGAGGAGGTGAAAACATTAAAAATCTAACTCTTGAGTCAGATTGTTCAAGTTCTGCTCTTTTGTCTCTGCTTCATAGTTGTGTTGCTTTAAGGTATTATGTATTTAGTGTTATATTGAATTATGAAGCTTCAATTATCTACTTGGTTGTGTTTCCAGTCATACTGCTCGAGTTGTGCTATTTTTTTAAACAACAGAATCAATGGCATAGAATATTGCAACAGGATTTACAAAAGATAACCTCTCACAAGAACATTCAGTCAGACAACAGTTTGTTTTGAATGTTCTTCAGTAATACTGCTCATCGTATGATCAGCATTATACCATGACCCCCCCCAAAACGTGCACGCTGACTGGCCAGCGTGCACATTGTAAATCGAGTTATACTAATGGAAAAAGGTCCAGTCGCCCGGACTTTTTTCCATTAGTATAACTCTACTTTTAAAACACTGTCTCGCTATGTTAAATGGGTTTAACATAGCGAGACAGCTTTAAAATAAGCAACGGAGATCTCCGTTGCTTATTTTAAAGCTGTCTCGCTATGCTAAACCCATTTAACATAGCGAGACAGGTTTTTAAAAAAAAGCAACAGAGAAAGCAAGATCTCCATTGCTTTTTTTACTGTTTTGCTATGTTAAATGGGTTTAACATAGCGATACAGTTTTAAAATAAGCAACGGACATCTCTGTTGCTTATTTTAAAACTGTCTCGCTATGTTAAACCCATTTAACATAGCGAAAACAGTAAAAAAAAAAGCAACGGAGATCTTGCTTTCTCCGTTGCTTTTGCCCACAGCTGTGATGTACTGCGCAGGCTGGCAGTACATCAGCACTGCCGCAGATGCCAGACATCTGCGGAAGGGCAGTAAATAGGCATTATACTATGCCATTATTTAAGAAAAGTAATAGTTTCTTTTCTTAAATAATGTCATGGTATAATAGCAATAACCCACTTCTGGGTGTCCACGCCAACCGTGGGTAAATCCAGCATTACCCACACCCAGGCGTGGGTTATTGCTATAATAATGCATTTAGCAGGCATGCAGCATGCAGGTGTTTTTTTTTTTTTTAAAGGCTAGGACATGTAATTAATGAAGTTGTTCTGTGAAAAAAAGAAAGTCTCACATGACAAAAGTGTAACATGCAGCAGAAAATGGAAAATGTCAAATGCCATGAGGACTTTCTGTGGGTTTCAAGACAGATGCACAATCTTCATACCTTCATCCTTCATCCTTCATCAGCAAAGTGTATATGCAGTTCAGCATACACTGATTGGTCTGGCTAATATTCATACTGTATATTTTAGGAGGCTTGTAAAATGTAATTGTAGTGTTTATTTAACCTCCATTCAGGAATAGTAAACACATCTTATTATATTCATGTATTATGTATCCATGTATCAGTTATTCTAGTGTCTGCCAAATATATTATTTGCCAAATGCACACCTACCTGTTCAATTTTAATTGTTATTACATACCCTGAGGCCAGTGAAGCAAGGGTGTAAGATGATATATCTTCCCAGCAGTAAGATGTTGTCAAACATAACTAATAGGCATCATATATTTGATTGCTGAAGTAATAGTAATAGACAAGGCCAAACTGCACATTATGCAAGCATTTGCATAGTCTTACACAAAAAAACTAGTATACAAATCTCATAGCATGAAACAAATAATGAGATGTAGGGATAAAACTAGGAAATCCTGGCAGAAAAACAAAAATCTCCTAAGCTACCAGATCCAGTGCTCTTTAAGGAGCTAACTAAATGCTCTTGAATAAAAAAAAAATACTATATAAACATTCAGAACAGTTCCCAGAGTAAACACAGAGCAATCCAAAACCTATCTGGTCCACCATCAATAATCTGTTTCACCAGGTAGAACAACCCAGCTTAGTTCTATGTCAACTGATACTGACATCAACGTAGCAAATTCCTTTAATATCTTCTTCATAAACACAACCAATCTAAGTAAATTCCCAGGTTCTCAACCCTGCTATGATCAATCTGAAAATCCACCTCAAACTAGCATCTTTCCAATAAAAAAGTCCCGCTAATTCCATCAAAAACTCCTACTTAAACTGAAGTCAACTACTCTAGCAGCTGAACACCTGTCAGTAGAATATATAAAACCAGCAGCTGAGGCCTTATCATTCCCAGTTTATTTCCTCATAAGTAGAACCATTACAGAGCTGTGTATGGAAGCAGTCATAAATTGTAACACTGCATAAGGATGGAAACTCCACTGTACTAGGTGACTGCTGATTCCTACCTATACTTCTACTGTGTGCAAACCCAAATCATACAATATCTACTCGACAATAATCCCCTCTTACTCACCTATCATGGTATCCACCCCTACCATAAGACCATTACTGCCCTACTATCATTTCTAGACATTGTCAACCTACATTATAAAGTGACTAAACCAGTCTTAGCCTCTTACTGGACCACTCTGGAATATTAGGTGCATCCCACACTCAAACCTTAATTTGTTTCACATGACTCACAAAACAGTATATTGGTTCAAGAGATACCCAAGTTATCACACCCTAACAAGAAGATGGAAAACACCATTTCTTCCTTCCTCCCAGTCACTGTAGATGCCCACCAAGGGTCCATTCTTGAACCCCTGCCATTTAAAGTATAAATACTGTCTCATCTCCATCAACAATGATTCAGTATGAAAACAATGCTCCAGTCCTTTGCTTAGCCCTTCCCTTGGGGCATCTGCAGACCATTATTCAGGAATCCTACTAAGAGAAAAGCAGTGGATAAAAAATGCTTGTCTTACCTTAATGCTAAAAAGCTAAACTGATGCTCTTCTCAAATAAAAATAGTTCCAGAGACTGGAATAGTTTTATTATTTCCTCTGCTCAAAACGTTAAACTTAACTAAGTTTCAGCACCAAGTTACTTGGTGTAACAGTTGATGATTAATTCAAGTTTGATATTTAAATAACTAATGTCACAAATGAAACTAAACACATTTCTCACTGGCCTAGATCACAAATCTGTCCTCACTATCCTACACAACAACCTTTAAGGAAAACTTGACTAATGCTGCAATAAAACTGCCAAATGTAACTGCTAATTAGCTTGAGCAGCAATAAACCTCTCTTCCCCTGAAGCTCTAAATTCCTTGCAAATGCACTGAAGCTTACAATTCCTTTCAAATGCACTGAAACTCATTTCCTTGAGAATGCAGCAAAACTCATTGCTTTTATTGGTTTGGCAGTTGTTAAGGGGATTCAGGTTATTGTTTCCTATAAGGTACAGGAGGAAATTTACTAATCTGCATAGCTCTCAAATGTCAAGAATTTTGCCTCACATTTTTGGTCTGTTTTCATAAAGCTTCTGTTTTTCTGCTAAATCATTGAAGATTGAAATTTCCAAATAATGGCATACACGGGTTTATTTAGAAAATGCATGCTAGCACAAATCCTGCTATTCTAGCAACTGTCTAAGTTTATAAGAGCAATGTTTAAAATCTGTCCTTATTTTTGGGCTTTTGTTCCCACATTATTTTAGGCAGTGTCCAGATTTGAAAGGTCACAAAAATAGCAAGAAAAGTGAGCACAAGCAGAGCTGGGGATCACAATGATATAAAAAAATCCATTCTTTTTCCACATGCCACTGTTTATTAAGCAAGACAGGTTTACTGCTGCTCAATCTAAGTCTGTTTTCAATGTGCATCTGTTTTATTTAGCAAGTGGCTGTAACATAACAGATAGCATGCTTACTTTTGCTGCAGAAGGCTGTGGGTTCTACCCCCACAGCATGGAAATGGATTGCTGATGCTGTGTTTTCCTTTAAGGAAGAGGGTGTTGGGGGTGCTGCAGTTCGGACTGTGTCCTCCTTTAGATGAGATGCCTAGTAATTATGAACCTGTTTTCAGTCTGCTATCCATTCCCTATTGCAATATTACCAGCTTACCATTTTTTTAATGTAACATAGGCAGTTTATTCTTTAAGGGCCGTAGGAACAGAATGTTTTGTACTGAAATATAAAGTTGTTTGCTAGAAGTAACCTTCTCAGCAGTTACAGATCTCTTTCATGTGGAATTATTCAGATGACTTTTACTTCTGCAGAGATTGTGTATATTGACTAGTATTGCTGGATTGTAATGACATAAGTCTGAGTGGCCTTTCATGGTTAAAATGTTCTTAAATGGGCAGTTTTGTTATTATTGGATCATAAGTTTTGTTAGATTGCTTACTGGAAGAATGTTCAAAACTACAAATTTAAAACACAGTCTAACAAGCGGTGCTGTATTATACAAGGAATATAATTTATTACAATCAGGAAGGTGAATCAAAGAACACATGCACGTATGTATGTTCCTGATAATGAGTAGAAGGGGCCTATGGTTTGAAAACAGCATAAAGGTAAACTTTGTCTGCTACTGGCCAGATGCATTTTCTTTAAATGTGGGTTTCAAGGGAAGAGAAGTTTATAGTTAATGCTAATTCTGTTTTTATTGTGATACTGTGCTCTTTTGTTTGTCTATCAGTGTTAGTGCTATAAATTTTGAAATAAAAGTTTTAAATTAAATCCAAATATCTGTAATCACTGTAGAAGCAAATAAGAAAATAATATGCACACTGAGAGGTTTGAACAGTGTTTATGGCAACTAGGAAGAAATAGCTAAGTAATGGGACACTGGAATAGCTGCAGGGGGGTGCTGCGTGTGTGTGTGTGTGTGTGTGTGTGTGTGTGTGTGTGTGTGTGTGTGTGTGTGTGTGTGTGTGTGTGCGTGCGTGTGCGTGTGCGTGCGTGTGCGTGCGTGTGCGTGTGTGTGTGTGTGTGTGTGTGTGTGTGTGCGTGCGTGTGTGCGTGTGCGTGTGTGTGTGTGTGTGTGTGTGTGTGTGTGTGTGTGTGTGTGTGTGTGTGTGTATGTGTGTAGAGGGCCTGATCCATTTCCCTGCCTAGGGTCCCATTTAACTATGATCCAGTTAAGAAGTAAACACGTTGTTTCTTCCTTTTGCATGCGTCCATGTGTCCATGCATCCATGCATGAAAACATAGTACAAGGTATTTCCATCCTTTTCACTTTAGGAGAGTATGTCTTTAACCGTTGAACCAAAAAGGGTTAATCCATTCAAGGGAGCATTGACAAAAGACACATTACAGGGTTCCGAAAATTCACACAGCCGCATCCAAGCATGGTGTCTGACTGCAATGACTGATCTGGCTGCCCTTGAGGTACCCACTGCTACATGCTAGATTAACCTCATGGGCATGTTGGAAACAGACTCAAGGGTGGCCATTCTCGAGGAATAGGATTTCTGATCCTCTGCAGACATGGACCCTGGGCTGAGCTAGAGAGTTCCTTAATCAAGTCCATCTGTAGCCTGGTTATGTGTGCCAGGTAGTTCAATGCTCACAAAGCGAAGGTCACTGAAGTGTAAATCCACATTCCAAACCTGTCCAAAGCCATAGAATCCCTGTTGGAGAATGGACAGTGGAGCTCTGTTGGGCTAGCTCCTTTTTGGGGGTGGCTGCAACCACCATGGCATTGACTGGAATCCCTTTAGTGCAATGTGATTGATCAAAAGGGGTGCTAAGGATCATATTGGGATGCTTAGGGATTGGTTCCACTATATCTGGTTCCTTCCACACCCTATGGGCCACAAGGTTGATAAGGGGGTGCACAGAGGGGACTCCCAAGAAGTAAATGGGCCTGACCCAAAGGCTTCCATAAACACCTATTCCTCTGGATTAGGACTTTTGGAAGACCAACCACCCTTCTGGTGATGAATTTCCATGATGTCTCAAAAAGAGACCTCCTCAGGGCAGAGATCCGGGGACCCTTCTCCTTAACTGAGATCGGTGTCCTCAGTGAGGGATTCCAAAGGGGAATCCAGGTGGCTCCTTTTACATGTATGCTTCTAAGGGACCTCTTTGGTGGAGTATTTCAGAAAGGTATTGGAAGAGTCTAAGGGTTCCAAATGGGAAAGAGACTGGAAGTTCTTCTGGGCAGGCTGTCCTTCAGGCACAGAAACAGCTAAGGAGGGACTCAAGTCCAAAGCAGGCAAAGCTGAGGCTCTTCTGGGTGCAGAGAAAACCCTGTCTACCACCTCAAAAGCTAAGGGAGATCAGGACACCATAGGCACCCCCCGCCGGAATGTCAACCCCTCAGACCTGCAGACCTGGTGCTGAAGCTATTGCTTTGAAAATCACTAGGGTCCGAAATGATCAGAGCCAGGTGAGACAGCGAGACTGTAGAAGTCTACGTAACCATACCAGGCAGCTCCAACATCTCATATCCGGGGAGGCATGTACCCGATAACTCTGAAATCCAGGGTTGGATCAAAGAAGGAGCAATAGGAGTGAAGGCAGGAATGTTGCTCGCAAATCCAGGAGCGGATGGAGCAGGCAAGATCCCAGCTGGATTTGTGCCTTGAGGAATTTCACCATCATGCTGTCCACCTTAGCTTCAGAGAGGCTATGGGAAGACCTAACAAAGGAAGCCACCAAATCAGGCCTGGAAGAGGGCCTAGGTTGCTGCAGGAGAGGTGACTTAGGTCTCGACGACATGGACTCATGGGAGAAACTATTTCTCTGACAAGGAGGAGAGGTTTGAATGACTATCAGAGCTGAAGCAGTCAGCTCCAAGGACCTCAGAATTTTGGTGGGAGCATCCCCAAAGTGGTGAGATCTGCTGGGGGATCTCTTCCTATCCTTGTGCTTCTTAGTGAGGGGTTGAGCCCCTGAAGTGGAAGGGGTGGCAGAAGAGGAAGAAGTTGGAAAAAGCCCCTTGATAATAAGTTTGTTCCAGCAATCAATGAGTGCCCGCTGGTTAAAACTTGCACAGATAGAGCAAGCAGAGTCAAGATGAACCCCTAAACAAGCTACACACTTGGCATGTGCATCAGAAAGTGGGATCTTGTGCCCACAAGTGCTACATTTTTTAAACCCAGTGGGTTTAGGGACAGCCATGGTCTCACAACCACAAAGATCACAAAGCCAGTAATAAAACAAACACAACTAGGATCAAAAGCCTAAAGTAAAACACACCACTAAGAAAAAAATTATTAGAAGACAAGAAAGTGTGTATATACATTGGTCTAGGACACTTGCTCGACTAGCATATGTCCGAATCACAAAACATCAAACACACATACACGAAAGCGCTTAACATCGAAAAGCGCTTCCGTGTATGTGTAGTTCAAAAAAAAATCTACGTTTCTGCAGGGGGGCTTCACCCCCTGCACCCCCCCACACCCCCCTACTTTATTATTCTCACTCCGAGATTGCACTACAGTGGGGAAAAGGGAATTTTCCCTTACCCACACTGTAGTTCGATCTACGAAACAGGCACACATACATGGAAGCGCTTGTCAATGTTAAGCGCTTTCATGTATGTGTGTTCGATGTTTTGTGATTCGGACATATGCTAGTCAAGCATGTGTCTGGATCCCATATAGATAGATAGATAGATAGATAGATAGATAGATAGATAGATAGATAGATAAATATAGATATAGATACATAATAAACTAATATAGTATATCTAACTATTTAAGATGAAAAGAACAGGGTAGGGAAGGGTTGAGGAAAGAAACCACAAAAAAAATGTTCTTTCCTTAACAAGGAATGGCAAACAAGAAGAAAGGAGGATAGCAGAAATAGTAGATACTAAAAACTGAGAAAATATGAGAGAAATCACTCAGAAAAAAAAATAAATCCCCTGAGTAGCTCAGAATGAAGAGACCCCGATGCATATTGATATGCTGCAAATGAGATCTGAGGAATTTGGAGGAGAAGGGGCATCATGGGTAGGGAAGTACCTCAGATGTTGACACCTACAGCTTTGGTATACGGCTGAGTCCGATCCGATGCTTGGATCCGAAACTCATAGGTTGTAGAGCAAATGAAGGCAGCAACATCATATTATTTGTAATTGAGCAGGAGGTGTTAGAAAAAAATCCTGCACATGTGGGATGTTAAAATAATTTCTGCTTTGGGTGTCATATATACTAGGTACATCTCTGCAGTAAAGATACCATGGTTTAACCTTTGATTCAACTTTATCCTTTAACCTGTACACAGTCAGGATAGTAAATAAAACACTCAGACAACCTAACCTATGGTACAGAATTGCACATTTTCACAGGAGTAAAAACACCCCCTTTCTAATTTCACATTTCTAATTTAATATGCACAAATTGCAGATTACAGAAAACTAAATATGGAGGTTTGTTTTGCTGGCAGATCCATCTATGCATGACTTCAACGCCCTAGCTGGTTGCCAGTGAATTACAGAGCTCATGTTTATTCAATGTCCTAAGCAGAGTTATCACCCTCCTTCAAGATCTAAACTTCAAGTTAGATGACAAAATGACACACTGAAGGATAAAACTGAGAAATTGTTTCTTAGCCTCTTGGCTAAGATAAAGTGCAAAGAACCTGACACTTGTCAGACCTCTCTTTGGTACATCTGTGGGAGATAGGATCTTTTCTTAACTAGTTCTGAAAGACAACAGAACAACAGTTGGTTAAAACATTGAAGACCAAATTAAAGGACCATTGCATGAGGGAAGCTACATATATTTACTTTCAGAACAATGCATAGTTGCAAAGACGTGCTGCTGCTGAAATTATTATTTCTGTCTTGGAATTTTTTATTGTAAATATTGTAACTCTTGCATCGTTTCACAATGCATTTCTACTGCCTGAAAAGAGTTTGAGGGCCAGTTCACTTAACTAGTTGTCAAACTGAACTAAACATATTCACGAACTGATTTGTAATGCAATATTTTTGCCTCATTGTAATATGTATATATTATGCCTCTGTCTCTATACATAACCATCTGATACTTTACCTATCACATCTTTTGCTTAATTATCATCCTAGCTGAACTTTGATTGCCCAGTCAGACACTCCTAGTAAACAAATGTAATAAATATACATAAAACAGTTATAAGTTAACCAGTAAATGGCCTAGTCCTGTGCTAATGTGCTTTGTTAAAACTCACCGAACAGCTAGACAAATAAATGGAACTCATACTGCAGAAACGGGAATGGCAGTTCAAACGTTCAACAAGACGATTTTGCTGTACAAATGACTCAGTCTCAGAGACCTGCAAGAGGGCCAGCAAAGAAAACGGAGAAGAAAGGAATATAGTCGTCTCTGGCAAAGTAGAGAAAGCTACTAAGACATTCAGTATACATTGTATGCAGTGAGGTTCAAGTCACTTGTTTGTTTATCTTCTAATATTCACTTTAACTTATTAAGGGCTGCAAGGGAGCTGGAGTCCATCTTAGCAAAGAATGGACACCAAACAGTGAGCAAATGTTGAATATGATGCTAGTCAATTGCATAATGCAACTGAAGAATGTACAAACTAACTGATTACTGTAAACATGGAAAAAGAAGAAGAATGCAACATCCATTTAAAAAAATGCAGGGATTCCAGTCTCTCATGAATGGGCAAATATTACACAAAACAGACAAGTTATTCACTCACAATACGGGATTAAGAAAAAGGAAAACTCTTTCCCTTAAAATAGGTTTCTAGGTAAGTACTAGGCTGGTTACTCTTGTGGAGCATTTTGCTAGCTAATGTCCCTTAGTGAGGATCAAACCCCGTACCTGTTAGGAAAACACCTTAACCACTATGCCAGTCCCGACCCCCAAATGTTGGATTGCTGCAGAGCAGCTCCCAAAGATTCAAAGATTCTGAAACAGCCTCATTGCTCATAGAAAGGGCTAAAGTAAAAAGAATCTGTTTCTGTGATGTGGCATTTTGGAATTCAGAAGACCTCACTATTGTCTAATTTACATGTTATTGAACAACCATTAATTATAGTGTGTGCAGATCAGCACATTCCTGCAGTAGTTTACACTGCCAGCCCATGCATCATGTTGGTGCACACAGACATATACATACACACACACACACACACACACACACACACACACACACACACACACACACACACACACACACACACACACATGCACGCACAAACACACACATGCACGCACACACACGCACAAACTCAATACACACACACACACACACACACACACACACACACACACACACACACACACACACACACACTGCATACATATACACATACACACCACATACCTATCTCTCAGGTGACAGAATGTCCCTGTTATTTCCTCATTTGTTTTTCCTGCCCTCCTAAGTCAAAGATAAGTACAGTCAATCATTAATGCCATACATTACATTTCATATCCTCCAGTAAATGCATAATAATACAAAAATTGTTATTCTAACAATGTTCCAAGTTTATAAGAGGAACAATTAAAATGCATCTGTGATTGTCTGTGTTTGACAGACTATTTATTCTGGCTTTGTCCAGATTTCTTGCATTGTGTGTTTGACGTTCCAAGTTCATAAAAGGAATAATTAAAATACATCAGTGATTGTGTGGCCTTGCCCCACTATTAATTTTGACTTATTCTAAATTCCTTGCACTATGTGTTTGAGACATATGCTTATATCTGCCCTGTCCACCTCCCTAGTAACTCACAAGCTGATGCAGGCCTTGGATAAGTCCCAATATCCTCATTACACAGATTAATGCTTCTGTTTCGTTTTCAAGGGTGCAGGGTTAAAAAAACTTTCCACTCCTTTGTAATGTTATTTTTCCCTCAGTTTTAGTATTCCCATGCTACCCCTAGTGTCTAACAATAGTGCAAATGACTAATTTTCTTCATGGGATGTAGGAAGGTGCAGAGGTTTGAATCCTTTTAGTGCCTTTAAGACAGACTAGTAGAGCATCCCTTCATTCTAGTGGTCACACCAAACCCACATTATCTTTCTTTTTTAAGTGCCATCAAGGCTCATTGTTACAGAATCATCCCTGCTAGATAGTGTTTCCCTTATAATCCCAAGTGTTTGTTATGTGTCTTTAAGGCACAATGTTATGTGTTATCCCTGCTGACCAGTGTCCCCAACAACCCATGTCTTTGTTAAGTGCCTTTAATGCATAATGTAGACTGGTAACTCTGGTGGCTTGTCAAAAAATTTTTTACAATTAAACAATATTTTAACTATGTTAACAGAAATCTGACAACTTTTATACTGGATATTTGGCCAAAAAGTCCTCACACGGATAGCATTGTCACAATTCATACAGTATAAATAATTAAATAATGCTACCTTCTTAAACGTTATGGACAGGGAGTAGAGGTGAGGATTGGCGTTCTCCTTAGTTATGAGTGACATGATCTTAAGTCTAGTTTAAACCTGCTCAATGTAAGCATTTCGGTTATTGTCTGCAAATTCTTCAGTTTTGTGTGGTACACAAAAGTAAGCAAATATTGGAAAAGTTTGCTTTCATAGTCTTTCAGAGTTTTTTTTTCTTTCAAAATGTTTATAATGCAGAAGATGAAAGAAAAAAAGTCAGTGCAGCTGAATCACAGTGCATGTACTAATCTGCAGACACACAAAAAGCAGGAAGCTATCGTACCTCTACTGAACATGCAAGTAAATTACTATTCCAGTATCAGTTCCTCAGCAATGTTATTGTGATTCTAATATTATTCCAGAATTAGCACATTCTGAAGAGGAAGACACACATTTCTTTGTTTTAGTGATAGGAATGTCACTGAAGTTAAAGCTCTCAGATTATTAAAATATTGTTCCTCCTTGCCCAACAGGTTCAGTGAAATATTTCATTATTCTGCTAACTTTTTCTTCTAAATATTTTTACACATTTCTTCACTCGTGCCAGTTCTGAGTTTATTATACAACTGTTTAAGCACTCATCTCTCTATCCAGATAGCATCATAAGGAAAATAACACATCACTGATGTTTTAAAGATGCTTTGATACTTCTGATTAAAATATAAACCAAAACATTATCCCACTGAAAGCCATGGAATGTTTGCTCTTTGTTATGATTTTGTAATGAAAAGGTTATCAGAACAGTTTATGCATACATGGCATAGTATGATAACATACAAGACTTAAGTTCTAAATGTCATGTCACATTTAAAAGCTGCCTTTTGACAGCATTAGAGCTCTTTTATAAGGTGACAGAAACTCCAGCTCACTGGTAGAACAAAAGTATGGATGTAGAAGGCCATGATGGAAATTAGAAGAAATTCCATCCTAATGCTGGCATATATAGTGGATATAAAAAGTGTACACACCCCTGTTAAAATGCCAGGTTTTTGTGATATAAAAAATGAGACCACAATAAATCATTTCAAAACGTTCCCCACCTTTAATGTGACCTATAACCTGTACAATTTAATTGAAACACAAACAAATCTGTTAGAGGAAAAAATATAAAAAATAAAAAATGTACAATACGCTGGTTCCATAAGTGTGCACACACTTAAACTAATACTTTGTTGTGTGTGCACACCCTTAAACTAATACTTTGTTGAAGCACCTTTTGATTTAATTACAGCATTTAATCCTCTTGGGTACACACCTGGCATCAATTAAGGAGACTCTGATTAACCCCAAATAAAGTTCAGCTGTCCTAGTAGGATTTTCTTGACATTTACTCAGTTGCCTGCTGCAGCAAAAGCCATGGTTTGCAGAGAGCGTACAAAACATCAAAGGGATCTCATTGTTGAAAGGTATCAGTCAGGATAATGGTATCTTGTCACAGTATGGTCTGCACTATGTTTACTAGACTCATATTGTTTTAATGCATGAGAAGTGTGTGTGTGTGTGTGTGTGTGTGTGTGTGTGTGTGTGTGTGTGTGTGTGTGTGTGTGTGTGTGTGTGTGGGTGTGTGCGTGCGAGTGTGCATGCACGTGCACAGAGGTGTTTTGAAAGAACATTTTTTTATTTCAGCATTGATTTTATAGCACATTATTTTATATATGTATGTATGCATCTATGTATGTATGTATGTATGTATGTATGCATTTATTTATTTATTTTCCTTTGATTACTGGGAAAGTCCAGTTGGACAAAGCCCCTTTTCAGCAAAAAACTAGGGAGAAAAACTCAACATTATATACCTATGCAAAGGGAGTTAGCATGTGTGAATACAAAAACATACAATATAACACTGATGTATATAAATAATTTAACAAGTAACCACCATGTTACGCAAGCAATAATGCTCAGAGGGTGTATGTTATTGTGGAAATAATTTGTGGTGAGGGGTGGTTTGTGGCCAGACACTGCAGGCATCCTCATTCCCTACCTCCCAAAAGACAGCCACTTTATTTCTACCCTTCTGATGTCAGACTGGGACAAAGCTGAAAAAAATAATTATAATATAGAATATGTGCAGTCAAACATATATACACAACATGCTTATTTAGTCTCCCCCAATAGATAGCCACATGTATATACATCAGATGTTTGATTGTGAGGAAAATGAAAAAAAAGATTACAATAGTATTTCCAACATGTTACTTCTAGAGAAAGTGCAATGCTCATATACAAGCTGCAGTGACCCTATGGGCACCACTCAGATGGTTGTGAGGAAAGTTAAAGAAATAATGACCACTCTGTCCCCAGTCCAGTACAAGATACAGTCATCTCTGAGGTTTGGGAGGAATGTTAATAAATAATGACATCATTCTCATCCTCACACACACACAGATACAAAGACCTTCTGTGTACACCTATGAGCAGGGCAGGTTTTAGATTATGTGGGATTCATGGCAGAAGCGATCAGGAAGTCCATGTCAAAATTCATTTATGCAGCCTCGTGGGCCATATAATTTATGAAGGTCTGGGTATTCTGTGATATATTTATCCCTTGTCTATTAATTTTTCAGAGCAAGTGACAATAGAGTCAGTTTCTTTCATCCAGGCAACCCCCAACAAGAAGTTATAGACGCTTCTATGTACAGTTTAGACATTTGATCATTATAAAAGAGGATGACTGCATAACGTATTTCACCTTTGTTCCAAACAATTGCTGCACATTAAGATATTGCACATTGCTTCAATAATCACATTTGTCCTGCAAAACCAAATTAATAAGCAAACAGCAGCGGGCAGCTAGTCATTTTTTTCCACAGAAGACAGCTACAGCATTTATGCCAACTCTGTCTGTGCATATCAGATGTCCAGTGAAGTAGTCCATCTTAATTCTCACAAATGCACACTAGTTCTATTATGTCAGACAGCGACCATTTAAACTGAGCAAATGACAAGAGGGTCAGTTCCTTTCATCCAGCCAATCCCCTCACACCCAACAGTTACAGCCCAGCCAATCCCCTCACACCCAACCGTTACAGCCACAATGTCTAATGGCTATGTAATTTTATTTCACCTCTACTGCCTTGCAAACAAGTTGCCACACATTAAAGTATTAAAAAGTTGTTCCACACAAATCACAAAGCCAGATTAATATAGCCAAAGCTTTCTAGTCGATCACTGATAGCATAATTATAAAAACAGTTCTGCTGCTTATCTTATTATTTCACTCCTCTCATCTCAACTGTCCACACAAATCACAAAGCCAGAAATATTATCCCCAAAAAACATCTGGTTGATCCCTGGTGGCATTATTGTAAAAATTATAATAACACTCCTCTCAGCTCAACTGTCTACACAAATCACAAAATCTGAAATAATTTCCTTGAAAACTTCTGATGATCATCACCTGCATTACTATAAAAATGTTTAGAACTCATCTCACTGTACCAGTCCTCTCATCTCAACTATATACACAAATCACAAAGTCTGAAATATTTCCCTAAAATATATCTGGCTGACACTGCTAGCACTATTATAAAAATTGCAATTATACTCATCTCATCAGGCCATTCTTCTTATCTCAACTGTCCACACAAATCGCAAAGTCTGAAATATTGCCCAGCAATTGTCTGGTGGATCACTGCCATCATTACTGTAAATATAGTAAAAACATATCTCTCAAGTGCATCTCCTTATGATGTTCCTCATTTTGAGACTTGAAAAGTCCATTTTCCTTGCTGGTCCACATTGAAAGTCTCTATCACACATTTAGTGTTAAGAATTTCTTTTGACCAATATGATATCCATAGTAAATAATTCTGAAAATAACTGTTTCATAACACATTTTAATTATCCTCTAGCTTCCCCATTAAAGTCATTAGTAAGATATTAATATGTGTTCCACATTTTGCCTATTTGTTCCCCATGGTGTTAGGTAGTTTTCCACACTTTGCCTATTTGTTCTACACATTGATAGGTAGTGTTCCACATTTTGCTTATTTGTTCCCCACAGTGATAGGTAGTGTTCCACATTTTGCCTATTCGCTCCACACAGTGATAAGTAGTGTTTCACATTTTGCCTATTTTGCCACACAGTGGTAGGTAGTGTGCCACATTTTGTCTATTTGTTCCACACAGTGATAGGTAGTGTGCCACATTTTGCATATTTGTTTCACACAGTGATAGATAGTGTTCCACATTTTGCTTATCTGTTCCCCACAGTGATAGGTACTGTTCTATATTTGCCTATTTTGCCACACAATGGTAGGTAGTGTTCCATATTTTGCCTGTTCGCTCCATACAGTGATAGGTATTGTTCCACATTTTGCCTATTCACTCCACACAGTGAAAAGTAGTGTTCCACAGTTTGCCTATTTTGCCACACAGCGGTAAGTAGTGTGCCATATTTTGCCTATTTGCTCCACACAGTGATAAGTACTGTTCTACATTTTGCCTATTTTGCCACACAGTGGTAGCTAGAGTGCCACATTTTGCCTATTTGTTTCACATGCTAATAGGTAGTGTTCCACATTTTGGAGATAGAGGGGTGAGAGCTATGCTTCTTTCATCAGCACCATGCCATTCCCCTCCTTTCTGCCCATCATTCAAATAAAAAAAAAATACTCCTTTAGCTTGCACCTATATTTGAATGATATGAGGTCATGCAATTCAGACCTCGCAACATGAATGTAACATGACTTGAATCAAGTCAACTGGAGTTGTACCCCCTGGAGCCTTGTTGTGTCACTGACGCATTTTTATTTTTATCCTGTAGGGGAACTTTATTTATTTATTTAAATTTTAGAGCAAATAAATATTGCACTGCAAAATAAATAAATGGGGAAAGAGGAGCCCTTACAGGTACAGTGCCCTATGTGGTTACCTAGTTTGCCTATGTGTAAGGCTGGCTCAGCTGATAAGAAAAGCTTTGATACTGCCATAATGTGGCCTGAATCCATTTTGGGTAGGAGAGAGAAGATTATTGTCACCAAGATGTTTGAGTAGCTGCATTTCTGTGCACTTTTGTCCAGAACTGTATATAATAGAGGTAGTATAGCTATTGGTCTATAACTGGAGATGTCCATAGCATTTATAGGTTCATAGTTTAGTACTACACTAATTACCCTTGCAGGCCATTTTAAGCTTAGCCAGTTATCCCATTTGGTACCTAAAATTAACCTATCGAGTTGGAGTTTAGATTCACCTAACTCTGTCCATGATCTATATTTATATATTACTGCAGTGATAATTACTAGATCAAAACATTGGTATTTGGAGAAAACCCTTACATTGGCATAAAACAGTTAGAACTGCTTCAGTCCATTAGTAGTGCATGGGGTGTCCTGGGGAAAACTTCCTATTTCCTATCTATTGATTCATGTTACTTATGAATATGGTCATGGATGAGCTTAATTTAAGTGGACAATAAGTCTGTTTTAGAGCAGTGGTATCCTATGTGAGATATACCTGTCCCTCCAAACCATTCTGTCAATGAAGCAGAAGGGATTTAGGCCACTGGGTTGAGTGTTTCTGATACCATTTGACTTGCAGATATGAAATAAGTCCATCAGTAATGGATTGGAAGATGTCTTGTAGCTAGACACAGATCACCTCTTAGCAATCTGTAAGAGACTGAATATAGCAATAGGGCTTTGAGGCTATCCAAGTAGGACATATTGTTTATGCCTTTTATCTTTTTTGTAAGGTATCTCTGCAGGCATTCCAGCTGTTGCATGTCCCTGGACAGATACATAGCAAAAGGGGCATTATAGTCAATGACTGGTATAAAGAGGGATGAGTAAAGGGGAGAATGGAACCCCTGGATCTAGAAGCAGTCCCTTGTTTATGAGCCATTTAATACAGAAGGAATTCCTTACCACAATCAATGCATGCTGGTCAAAATGTAAGTCACTGGTCACATATGTTCCCAAATACAGAACTACTATGCCAAATCTTAGGGGTTTGTTGTCAATGTGGTACTTCCCCAGGCATTCGACTTTCCAGAGGAGATAATAATAGATTTTTGGGCATTTAGCTTTAGTTCATCAGCCTGGCACCAGCTATTTGTTTGAGGCAAGCCTTCCTACAGGATGGCTGAGTGTTTTCTGGATTTGATCACTGCTCCTACCTTGCAGCCATCTGCAAACTTAGTAAGCTAGAACCCTTTGGTACTGACTTTTATGCTGAGAAGTAGATGTTGAACAGAAGAGGTCCCAGCACCAAACCCAGGGGGACTAAATTGGTGCCTAGTCTTTTTCTGGTGGTAGCTTCATCAATTTGATCCCATGTATCCTATCTATGAGCTTGTTAGCAATCTAGTGTATGATAAAAGGGTTTATTCATAGTTTATTAAAGTTTTCTACTAAAAATGGTGGATTGTGTCAAAAGACTTGGCCAAGCTGAGGTAGGCAATGTTTGCTGTTTTATCTTCATCCATTGCTTTAGTGACCATTTCAAAAAAGTCCACCATGCTGAATAAGCATAATCTGCATTTGATGAATCCAAACTGAGATGGGTCCACTGTTTGGAGGTTTCCTGGGCACTTGTTGATCCATGATATTTTTCCATGTCTTTGCATATGCAGCTGGTCAGAACTATAAGTATGATATTCCCTGTATCTGTGGAATGATTTCCCTTATGCAAGAGAATAACTGTTGGTGTACCTCATTCAGCTGGTACAAAATCTGTATGAAGGCAGTTGTTGAACAGAGTTGTTAGGGGTGACTGAACCATGCTTCATGCTATTTAAGATGAATCATGAGATATTGTTAGGACCCACTGATGAAGTTTTTTTGCTTTTGATAGCACTTTCTGAACATGGTCTTGTGTGATTGCTGGTCTCGAGTTGGTTTCAGATATTTTCTGTGAGATAGATGGGGGGATTTAGGTTGAATTTATTGGTCAGTAGGCTATATCTTCAGCTTTAGTGTAGGTAACACTGTTTACAATCATCTCAGTGCATTCTTGCTTTGTGCTCTTGAGTTTATGAACATACCTAAAAAAAGGCTTTGAGGTTGTACTTTTTTTGGTCCGCTATTTTACCTTAAACTTAACTTTGATAGATTTAGTTAAGCAAATGAGTTGCTTGTTTAATTTAATAATGGTGGCTCTATAATTATATTTATTTTGTTTACCAGGAATTCCGACTTGGAATAAAGCCAATTTTCAGCAGAGACCTGAGGAAAAACACTCTAGACGCATGTCTTTGTAACATGGGAAGAAACCCACACAAACACAGGGAGGACATGCAGACTCTGCAGAGAAGGAAGTCCAGCCAAGAATCAAACTGCAGAACCTCTTGCTGTGAGATGACAATGCTAATGCTGCACCCCTTTTGTTCTTCTTACTATTAGCCAATAATCTCTCCTTTTTATTCTCAAGCTTGCTGATATTAAAGTTTCACCAGGGGAGCTTGTTTCTGTGGTATGCCCTTCACTTGTCACTACAGTGTACAGCCACAGCTGTGCAGCTGTTTACATCCAAGTATAGTTTAGTGGAGTACGTTTTCACATATTCAGAAAAGTTAATGGGGTTTTGTGGGATTTGAAGACTGCCAATAAATTACTTAGGAGTAAGATAGCTTGTCTTGGAGAAATTTTTAAAGGTGGTCCCTGGATTCAATTATATTTCAAAGGAGTTGGTTTTATGGTCAGATCTAACAAGTTATGAAAATATGAAAGGACTGTGTAAAATGTCCCAATGTTAGTAAGGAGAAGGTCTATGCTATTTTCCCATAGTGGTTACTCTGGCTAGCCTTTCTAGGGTGTTTGTATTGACAAAGTCCATGAATCTTTGTGCTTGTACACTTGTGATGGTATAGGTTTCCCAGTCAATATTTGGATATTTTAGATTATTCATGAAAATGGTATTAGGTTTAATATTGACTGACTCCAGTTCTTGTAGGCATTGTGGCTCTTGAGTCATAGAGGGAGTTCTACAGTTATCATATATGTGGTAAAGGACCTTTCTGCTGGTAATTTGGACATGAAGAAGCTCTAGTACATCACGCTGCATACAGCACTTTGATGTGAGTCTCTTCTGAATGAATACAGAGACATTTCCAATCCCTCCACAGTTATTGGCATAAAAGTGTAGAAGGTATTATAGCCCTGCACAGCGGGAATACTCTCTACCACTTTAAACCATGCCACAGTCACTACACAGATGTCTACTTCCTCCAAGATAAGGAAGGCTTGTAGGGATTGAAGTTTTTATTTATGATTCTAGCCTTGATCAGTAACACTGTTATATTTTCCTTTGCTTGTTTCATTATACTGAATGGCTGGCATGGCAAAAAAGGCACTATAAGGGTGGATAATGTCTTTACCAATATTCAAAAAAGGGAACATGTGCAGGCCATCCTTGGTGAAGCAGTGTAGCTTGTCGATAACATCCCG
Organism: Protopterus annectens; assembly: GCF_019279795.1. Taxonomy (NCBI): domain Eukaryota; kingdom Metazoa; phylum Chordata; order Ceratodontiformes; family Protopteridae; genus Protopterus; species Protopterus annectens. The sequence goes on along the minus strand of NC_056730.1, from coordinate 597,468,730 downwards.
CCAGACTGACAAATATTAAATCCCCTTCACATTATGCTAAAACTAAGTCATTTATTCAGTTCAATTATTTTTTGCTCATACTATGGAATCACCCATGGGGAAACTAGAATGCTGCTCAGTTTTAGACACACTTGCCTGGGACATACAGTTTTAGAGCTCCATCATGTGTCTTTTCTTATAGTCTGGGGAGATACATCTCAAGCCATTTAAAACCACATGTAGTATGACAGAGTCATACCATTACTTTTTGTTTAAGGACTTTAGTGAATGAGTGATCTGATGGAGCCTGGTATTAGACAGACAACTAGATATCAGTCTTTCCTTGCTCATAATGGTAAGTAGTACATCTATATGTCACGAATGACTACAGTGTTTGATTTAGTGGATGCCTGCCATATAGGCTTAGCATCCATGGCTCTGGGTCTCCTTGGTCTATGTGAAGTAGAAGGGTTAAAAGGTGGACAATGTTGCTGATGGTGCTTTGTGCCTGTGTTGCGATTTGGATGTCTTTCAGGTATAGGCAAGTTCATCTTTAGAACCTGAGCATATGAAAGAATATATGTAGATGATGGCCATGGTAAGGTGTGGTGTGTGGTGTACTGCTGACAGTCCTGATGCCTGAGTTGTCTGTGTTTGAAATTTTAGCCTCCAGTGCCCATGTATATGTACATCTCTCACACGCTGTTTTATGTTGTTAGAGTAGTAGATGATCATCAGAAAGCATGAGACAGTTCTTACATTGCCTCAAGATACCCGTCCCAATCAGCATAGTCACAGAAGTTGCAGGAAGTGATGGTCCATAGTTTAATCAGGAATGGTTAAGGGGCTGGGGTACTATAACTGCTTCAGATTTGGTTGGTGTTGGAATGCAGGGGGTGCCTAATTTCTTAGGCTGGAATGTACAGATATCCTGGATTGGGGTGTAATTTATTTCTCTCGGATAGGCTGCTAAAGCCTCAAGTTTATATTCACAATGTTTTCAGGATCAGGAAAACTTCCTATAGAAAAAAAGGCTTTTGCACATCTCACTATCCAATGGCACAGCTCAGTGCAGACTCTTTTTTTTCCTTCACCTTTTAGTGAAAAATCTCAAAGTTCAAGGCTTTCTATGCCTTCAGAGTCCTGAGTAAAAGACCCTGGGTGAGCTAAGAACAGTGCAATTATAGGGGACAATCTAGAAAGGAAATTAATTTCAAAAAGCCAATAAACAGATTTATAGAATACTACTAGGCTTACTGCCCATAGGCTAACCAGTTATCCTATTTGAGGATCAAACCGTCTACCTTGTCTCTATAAGCCAAACACCTTAACCATTAAGAAAACCCAAATCCAATCAAAGGAACTATGTGACTCAGAAGCTGTAACAAATCACAGTTCTCTCACCACCGTGACACTGCACTACATGCTGGTGTGAATGACCTGAGATGTACCTCCCTGGACTACATGAAAAGAGACATAGAGGAGCTCTCTGAGCATGTAGCCCAGGCCGGTATGACCCTGACCTTGAGTAGCATCTTACCCTCACCAAGAATGATGCCACAATATGAAGACAAGATGATCAATTTCAACAATTGGCTTAAGTGTTGGTGTCATTCAAAGGGGATCCAATGCCTGTCAGCCTGGGATGACATGCTCGACAAGCCACGATGCTTTGCTAGGGACGGCTTGCACCTGTCACCCTGGGCTTTGGATATTGGCAAAGGCTCTTGCTACCCCATAGTGCCTTTTTAGGCAAGGCTCAAAAGACAAACCCACCTCCATAGGTATCACAAGGGATAAGAAACTAAGAGTAATGCTACTCAATGCCAGAAGTCTAAACCTCAAGATGCACACACTCGAAACTCTCCTTAGCATGGAGAACATCGATATCTGTGCAGTAACAGAAACCTGGTTCAAGGCTCCGAGAGCACCCCAGCACTACCAGGTTATACCTCATACCATGCTTTTCGCCCCAAAACTTGGACCGAACCACAAAAGGAGGGGGAGTATCAATATTAGTCAAAGATACCCACACCTCCAGGTTGGTGGCACAGCACGAAGCATCAGAGACTATCCATGTGCAACTAACTGTGGGTAAAACTGCCTTCCAGTTTATAGCCTGCTACAGACCACCCTCCCAAACACAGGAACCCCACTCGGCCTTCCTGAGAATACTGGAAAATATGAAGGTCTCTCCAAACACCATTATATTGGGCGACTTCAACTACCCAAACATAGACTGGGAGCATTACAGATTCATAACCCAGAGGCTCCCTTCACTCTGGAATAAAATCCCAGTCCAGGTTAGGCAGAGTCCCACATTGACTCTCTTCAAGAGGAATCTTGATGAGTGGATGGGAGATTGTAGGTTTACCCTGGCTATCACTTCTGTGTCACTGTTAGACAGAGGCACAGTATACTAACCTCAAAAAAAGGCATAGCAAAATTAATTTAAAATGGGTGGCGAAAGCCAAACACACTCTGGCTAGGCTTATAAATGCCCTAGGGCAGATAGCCTAGTATGAACCTATGAACCTATGAACCTATGTCTAAGGTTCCAGGTATGCTAGAAATCCAGGAGTTTCAACTTTTGCAGTGCAGATAGGGAAACCAGGGGTTACTGTATCACTCAGGAGGTCACAGCAGGTAGAGCAGTACTGTAACAGAGCTCGGGCTGGTGCAACTGTAACAATATAACAATCAAAGAGCAGGGATATCAGTAGCAGATGTAACAGTGACCATTTGAAATGCCAGGACCCATTAGAGCAAGTCCAAAAACACGTAAGCTGAATGGATGAAAAAACAGACTTACATTTACAAAATCTAAGATGGCCATTTCCCAGAACATTCTCTTTTTTCCAAGGTATGGCAATGTCAGAGCTGTATATATAAATTTTGGGGCGGGGTGCACAGGGCTACCCCCCTTGCAAAAAAAAAAAAAAACAAGTTTAAAGGAGAAGAGCAGTGGTCTTGTCCTGGGATTTCAGTCTTGTGTCTTTTTTTTTTGTCTCGTTGGCACTCAGCATTTCAAGTGGTAAAATTTCAATAGGGAGCCATTATTACAAAGCGTTGTAAGTGCAGCTTAAACACAAAAGTACTTAACAGACAGTCTAATCTTTTCAACAGAATTTGAGTCTATACAGTTTGTATGAGCACGGATCCTGCAGCAAAAGTTACAATATTGCGAAATAAAATTACAAGACTGTGGCATCTGACCAGGTAGAAATGTAGTTATAACAAAACTAAAGTTTAAGATCCTGCAATGTATCACAATTATCCCACTATTGCAAAAACAACTAGAAGGCAAAAAGTGTATTTTACCAAACAAAGCAGAAATTACAAACAAGCAACCTTTAAGGTTAAAAGCAAACAAAGTAGCTTAAAAGTACAAAAAAATCAGTCACATGCGACTTGAACTACAGCTGAAATATCAAGGGAAAGTGAAATAATAGCTTTTCCCAACTTTTTATGAACAATGTCAGAGTTGAAGGCTTTTCACAGTTCACAGGAAGTGGTAGGATGTATATTTTTTCCCCAAGATGGTTGGGATATATATATTTTTTAATATATCTATTTATTAGGACAGAAATAGGGTATGCAAGAATGTCTGCAATGATTTTCATATAGTTTGCAGGGAGACTGTAAGCTGTAAGTATGGTTGGTTTTACTTTATGGAGACGATTTTTAATAGTGGAAGTAGAATTTGGTGTGACATGGAAAGTGTTCTTATTCAAAAATTGAGGAGGGAGAGTTTGAATATCCTTTTTTTATTATTATTATTAAAAGAGCACTATGACAAAAACTGAGACAAAATACATTTTTTTTTTATTTTTTTCATGAAGATCTACTTGATCCAAACAAGTTTACAATAGAAAAGTTATAATTGCTAATTTATTTACTTTTTTATTTTATTTTTGTAACCTTGAATGCCGTCATGTAGGCAGGCAGATATCCTGATGAAAATTTGTTTCCTCGGAAAGCTAAAATCTACATATATCCCATTATATAGTATGAGGGCACAGCTCATGAGATTGTCACCCTACTGCATTTTGTTGGATCCTAGTTTTATTTGATTGAATGGAAGACCTAAGAAATACTGCTAACTTTACTTCCTCAGTATAAATGTCATTTTATGGATTGCAGTGACTCTTAGAAACATCAAAGACAAGTTTTGTGAGCTTCAGTTCCTAGCCAGATCCATCCTGCCGTCTTCCCTCCTGAGGTCATCCTGTCTTGCACCTATACCTTAGTAGTATCCTATGCATGACAACACACTTAGCCTGATGTGCCTTTAGAAGTGTCCCCTTATGTCTCTGCTTACTCCTGTCACATAAAATAAAGTTATAAAATGCATTTATCAACTCACAATATAGTCAAATAGAATAATTCCTGAAAATGAGGCCAGTAAAAGGTTCAATTTGAAATACATAGTCAGTGCTCACATGGTTACCTTTATACATAGTAATACTGTTTTAATATGACGTGCTTATTTCATTCTGAGCATTACATAACAATGAAATGTTTCTAAATGCTTATTAAAGAGTATCTCACAGGACTCAAAAGTGGACCTCTGCTTTCTATAAGCATTTCTTTATTGTGTA
>NC_056730.1:597454150-597459150 GCF_019279795.1 Protopterus annectens | reverse complement strand
ACAGGACATTTTGCTTATGCACTGTATTCTTTCAGTGAGGAACCTCTGTGGACATTCCAGTTGTTGGATATGCTTGGTTAGGTACATACCAAAGGGGGAATTGTACTCAATGATAGGTCTGATGAATGCCGAATATAGTGGAACAATGACTTCCTTGGACTTAGATTCCATACCTTTGTTTATAAGTTGCACAACATAGAATGATTTCCTCACTACTGTAGACACATGATGATCAAAGGCTAGATTACTATCCATGTGTGTCCCTAAGTCCCTGACTACTGGGTCATATTTAAGGGGTGTGTTGTCAATATGATAGTTACCATGGGGTAGATGACTTCCCAAAGGATATTATTATGCATTTCATGGCATTTAGTTTTAGCCCATGGCTCTGACACCACCTGTTTGTCTGTGTCAGCCCCTCCTGAAGAGCATTTGCGTCAGTGTGGGATTCAATGACAGCTCCTAATTTGCAATCCTCTACAAAATTTAGTCAGCCAAAGACCACTGACATTGGGCTTGACTTTAGATAAGTAAATGCCCAAGTGGGCTATTGTGTCAAATGCCTTGGCCCGGTCAAGGTAGGCAGTGTGAACAATTTTTCCCCCATACATTGCCCTGGCTACCTTCTAAAAGAAGTCCACCAGGCTGAGTAGGCATGATCTGCCCTTGACAAAACCAACTGGGTTGGGTCCAGTGTCTGAAGGTGTATTAGATCACTAGTGATCATTTCCATGGGTTTACATATAAGACTAGTGAGACATATGGGTCTGTACTTTCCAGGGTCTGTAGATTGCCTACCTATAATTCCATTCATTTCCATTTTACTAAATTTATCCAACTCAGTTTAGTGAAAAATAGATGTTCTTCATTCCACATTGCTGCAGTCCTAACTATTGGGTAGTCCGCTGTCCAGTCGGCCCGAATACCAAAGTATATGGCTGACGTCGGTCAGGGCGCATTAGACTGACGTCAGTACGTCAGGGTACTAATGCGCATGACCGACGTCATATCCTCAGTCTTTTTTGCCGCATGGTCCGATGCAGAAGCAATTTTGCGAGTGCAGGTTGGCGTTCTGAAAGTTTCTGAAGCCAGAGTTTCAGACCGAATCAAAGTTGGCTAAGTACCCGTTGGGAATATTTTGGTTTTTTCTTGCCTCAGTATTTAACCGGATGTCAGAAAAAGTGAATAACTGTATTTCTTGTGGGAAACAGATACCTCATAGGGATTACCATACTTTGTGTATACCTTGTTTAGGGCCTGAGCACGACGTTGTTGGATGCCGCTCTTGTGCTAGATTTAACAAACGCACTATTAAGAGACGGTTAGACTGTGCCAGGTTAGTGTTTGGGAAGCGTTGTAATTACAAAATGCCGTCGGATGCTCCGACGCCGGCTTCGGCTAAAAAACGCAAGGACAAAACAGCAAAGCCTAGAGTGGAGGAACCGACAGTCCCAGACGTCGGTTCTTTAGAGGGCTCAGTGGAGCCGGAGGTTTTGCCAGGTGTTTCTTTGGAGAGACTTTACTGTTACAGGATGTATCCTCTCAGGAAGTAGGCCAGGCTGAGGGGGCTTCTCAGGTGGCTGTTCTTCCCTCTCTTCCTAAGGTGGTCAGAGCCTCCCCTTCTGTTGCCAAGGCTTCTTTGAGGGGCAGGCCGAGTTTTGCTTCAGTGGGGGTTTCTCCTAGTACTTCAGGGTCTTTGCCGAAGAAACATATGCTTAAAATGGCAGAGGATTTGATTACTATGATACGGGGTTCTTTGCCCCCTCCTGATAAGAGGCCTAGGGTGGAATCTGAGTTTGAGAGTTTTGAGCAATGCTCGGAGGCTTCTGAGTCTTCGGCTGAAGACTTGCAGGAGTACCCTCCTTATTCTGATTCTGATGTGGATGATTCTACTCCTTCAGCTTCCCCTCCTGAGGATTTTTCATTTTCAGAGACTTTGCATTCCATGAGGGAGCATTTTAAATGGGAAGGTCAAGATTTCTCTGATTCCAGGAAAAGGCTTAGGGAATTCTTGTTTTTACCCCAGCACAGGCCTTTAGCTATACCTCCTGTTTTGAATGTGGTGGAAGATGTTTTTGCAGAGGCTTCCCTGAATCCGGATTCTTTGCCTCCTGCCCCAGTTAAACCGGATAGGTATTATAGGGTGCCTGAAGCTCATAAGTTTCTTTTTAAGAGTCCTAGAGCAGACCCGGAAACTGTCTCTCAGGGGCCTAAAGGTGTGAAGGCCTCAGTTGTTAAAAATCCTGTCCCTCCTGATAAAGAGGCAAGGGCTTTGGATAGATGGGGAAAGAAAGTGTATACTTCTTCCACTTTAGCCATGAGGGCGTTGAATTGTCAGTTTCACATGTTAAAATATCAGAATTATCTTCTTTCACAGTTAAAATCTAAGGTGGATGCTCTGGCAGAAGGTATTGAGTGTAAAGAGTTGCAGGATTTAGTTCATGTGTCTGAACAAGTGGGTAAACATTCCTTGCAATGTGGTTTTGATGCTGTGCAGGCCTCCTCCAGGGTGGCTGCCACTGGTTCTGTTCTTCGTAGGCACGCCTGGTTGAGAGATCAGAACTTAGCTGAGCATGTTAAGACAAGGATTTTGGATGCTCCTTTACAGTCTGATGTGTTGTTTGGTTCGCCTGTGGAAGCAGTTTTAAAGAAGATGGAGGACAAGGCTAAGTCTATGCAAACTGTTAAGGATTTTTTGCAGGTGCAGCCTCCGAAGTTTAGTAGAAATTAGCCTGCTAAGGGATGGACTTATCCTGCTTATGATTCCCAGTCTAGGGGTAGGTCTAGACGTGGTAGGGGCAGAGCTCAAGGTGCTTTTAGGCCTAGGGCAGGGAGTTCACCTGCTCAGACTTCTGGTGAGGGCAGGGGTCAGTCCTTTCGTAAGCAGAACCAATGACCCGCCTTTTCAGCTGCCAGTACCTTCTCGCCTGGCGGCACCTCTAGGAGGAAGACTGTCTCTTTTCAAAGAAAATTGGGATTTAATTACCCAAGACAAATGGGTTCTGGATATCATTCACCACGGTTACAGGTTTTATTTCCATACCTTGCCTCCTTTCAAAGGCATGCCAGACATTCCTCCTCTACAAAGACAAGAGGCTTACAAGCAAATTTCTCAGTTACTCCAAATAGGGGCCATTCAGCCGGTTCCTGTGCCAGAAAGGGGCCTAGGATTTTATTCTCGCCTGTTCCTAGTACCAAAGAAGGGAAACACGTGGAGACCAATTTTGGATTTATCTATCCTCAACACTTATCTGGACATTCCCAAGTTCAAAATGTTGACGTTACAACAGCTTTTACCTCTGCTGGGCAAGGATCACTGGATGGTAACTTTAGATCTCAAGGAAGCTTACCTTCATGTGCCTATAAGACTAAGTTGCAGAAAGTATCTGCGTTTTCGAGCTGGAAATTTTCATTATCAGTTCTCTGCATTGCCCTTTGGCTTATCTACTGCGCCCAGAGTATTCACAAAGGTTCTGGCTCCAGTGATAGCTTACTTCAGGCTAAAAGGAATTCAAATCTATCCTTACCTGGACGATTGCCTGATTCTGGCTCAAGAAAAGAAAGACCTTCTACAGCATTTAGAATTTGTCATAGCAGTGCTAAGATGCCTAGGGTATTCTGTGAACGAAATAAAGTCCAGTCTAGTACCCTCTCAAGACATGTGCTTTCTGGGTGTGAGACTGAATACAGCAGCCCAGATGGCCTTTTTAACCCCGGACAAACAAAAGAATCTTTCCAGTTACTTCCATCAACTATCTCTTCAGTCCGGGCTGACTGCAAGGACAGTCTTTCAAGCCTTAGGGTTCATGGCATCTTGTATTCTGGTGCTTCCCAATGCCAAACTGCATATGAGGAAGCTACAATGGTATCTCAAAATGTATGGACACAGCACTGCCAGGATTTGGACACTGTCATTCAAATAATACCTTGCATTCAAAAGGAATTTTTGTGGTGGGCTCAGGAATGTCACCTAAACAAGGGACTCTCTGTGACCCGGCCAGAGGCGAGTCAAATTCTAACGACAGATGCCTCAGACATTGCTTGGGGAGCTCATCTAAATGGAAAGTGGATACAAGACAAGTGGCCTGCCAGACTACAGCATCTACATATCAACATGAAGGAGATGTTAGCAGTCCAGTTTGCATTAATGGCTTTCAAGGAGTTACTTCTTCCAGGGCAGGTGTTGATTCTAACAGACAACACAACTGTCATGTGGTACATCAACAAACAAGGGAGAACACATTCTTACCCATTGTGCAGGCAAGCAATGATTTTATGGGAGACTGCGCTAAGCTTGCAACTAACTCTTCAGGCAAGGTTTCTGCCGGGAGCACAGAACTCCTTAGCAGATGTGTTAAGCAGACAAATCATGGATCTCCACGAGTGGAAACTGGATCTTCATGTATTTCAAAAGTTGACAGTGTCCTGGGGAACTCCAGACATAGATCTGTTCGCTTCTCCACTAAACCACCAGCTGCCAAAGTTTTGCACAAAGAGGTTTCATCACACAGCTTGGAAAGTGGATGCTCTTTCTTTCAGTTGGAAAAATCTTCATGTGTATGCGTTTCCACCTCTGCCTCTTCTTCCAAAGGTGCTTCTAAAGGTCAGACAAGACAAGCCACGGATGATTTTAATAGCTCCAGATTGGCCTCGGCAGCACTGGTACCCATTACTGAGGAGTCTGGTAAAGAAGCCTCCATGGCCTTTACCCTTGATTCCACATCTATTGTCTCAGCAGGACGGTCGTCTGCTCAATGTCAAGCTTCACTCTCTTCATCTAACAGCTTGGCATATTCTGTTTTGAAAGACAGCAGGTCTCAACTTCCTCAACAAGTTTTAAATGTGATTATGGAAGCGAGAAGACCTAGTACAAGGAAAGTGTACGCAGAAAAATGGAAGAGATTTTTATTTTGGACTGCAGCAAAGAATTTGGAGATTTCAGAGCCTAATTTGAGTGCGGCTCTTCAATATCTTACTGAGTTATTGGACAAAGGTTTGTC